>NW_011888872.1:710213-714064 GCF_000151845.1 Pteropus vampyrus | reverse complement strand
GATCTCTTTCCTCCCTCTGCAGTTGCAAAGGAATAAAAAAAAAAAAAAAAAAAAACCCTTAGAAGAAATGTAGGGAAGGAGGAAGGGAAACGAGGGTTGCTGAGGGAGGGGGAGGGGGAAAGAGCTCTGTCTTCAAGTTTGCTTTCCAAGTCTTTCCTTTTGATTGTCTTAACAGGGTAAGGAAGCAAACCGAGGCTAAAATGCAGAGAGGAAAAGCAAAGAAACAAAAGCGAAGGCAGGGGAGACAGGACCGGGGCAGGGGGCCCGGCGGGGGCGGGTTGTTTAGAAAGTGAAGTTGGGCGCGGGGACTGTGAGGCACAAAGCGAGCAGCGTGCTGGCTGTAGGTTCCGGCCGCGCTCGCTGCGAACACGTGCAGCAGCAGCCGCGGGGCCGTGGGGCCGGGGGGCCGAGGGGCCGGGAGGCGGCCGGCAGCCAGGGGCCCCGACTGCGGTCTCCAAGTCCATCCAGCCCCGCCGCCGGGTAACGAGGTTCCCTGGGCCCGCCAGTTGGGAGAAATGGTACGCGAAGCTTAAAAATCTCGTCTCGTTAACATGGTGGAGTCTCGGTATCACCGCACACACCTCAAGTGCGGCTCCTGAAATTCATTCTGTGTCCACAGGCTCGCACTTTACTTTGGGAGATCTCTGCAAACGCATTTCTCCCGCAATTCTAGGCACCGGTGTGAGCAGCGCAGCAGCGGTTATTCATTATTAATGACGCTGTTTGCCCGCATCATTATGATGATAACTATTACTATTGTTGTGATTTCGGGCTCGGAGGATAGAGCTGCAGGAGGCGGGGGAGCCGGGAGTCCGGCTACAGAGCCGCCCCGCAAGCCCGCAGTGGCCGCAGGAGTCCGCGCTTTGCGCGCGGGTGAGGGGGTGGAAGAAGTGAACCTGGAGACTAAGTGCAAACTTGCATGATTCTGCCCTTTGGCCTTGCCCCGAAGCCAAAGAGAGCGCACTCCCCTTTCCTCCCTACCAAAAAATGCCGGCCCCGAAAGAAAACGAGAACTGCACCCCGCTCTGCTCTTGGCGCCCGGGGCTGTCGGCGCGCCCAGGCTCTTCTACGCAGCCCTTGCCTGAAGCATTTTTAAAGTCAAAATGAAGAACAAAGACCTAAGGGGTGGTGGGGGAGAGAAAGGGAATTCTGCCTAACCGTCCGTTTCCCCCACCCCCACCCTTGCAAAGCTCTTCCCTCCCGGCCGAGAAACGCTGAGCAGGGGGTGGGGGGAGGCTCTGGTACAGGTTCAAGTTCGCTGAGCTTTCTTGATCTTGTTCTGCCTCCTAGCGACCGAATGGCTCATTCAGCCCAAGAAGCGGATGGGGGGGTCCTAAAGACCAGAATGGCTCCCGCACCCTCTTTGCACCCAGTAAAAGAAGCGGCCCCCACACCCGCTCCAAGCTGGTCCCTAAACCCAAAGCCAGCACTCGGACAGGGGGATTAACCCACCCAGCTTGGAGTGTCCCGAGATGGACCTGGGATGAGGGCGGGGACGGGGAAGCAGTCCGGACTGCCTCAGTCTGTCCTTTGAGCCCTCTTTGCATCCTTCCGAAGAAGGGCCGGGCTTTCCCGAGTCCTGCGAACACGGCCCTTCCTTCCCGCCGGTACCTGGCCGGGCTGTAACTTCACACCGCCGCGCTCTGCGTCTGCTCCGCATCCGGCGCAGCCGGGGGAGTGGGGGGCGGGGGAGAGCAGCGAGGGAGGGATGCGCGGGGGTGGGGAGAGGGAGGGCCCCGCAACGTGCCGGGGCGGGGGAGCTTCCAAAGTCTGTGACAAGTTCCAGGGCCCAGTGAAAAATTCAATTCCCTGTGCACACCCCCCACCCATTTAAAAAATACACAATTGGGTACTGGAGGTCCTTTAAAATTGCATCAAAAATTAAAATAAGGGTCATGAATGAGGAGGAGAAAGGATGTGGGCCCTGTCACGCCTTTTTTTCCTTCAATGCCAAACTTTCCTAAGTGCCCACCGCCCGCTTTTCCAAACGTATGGTTAGCCTGGAGACAGCCACCTACCCACCCCTCATACAGACTCACAAGCCCCCTCGCCCCCAACCGAGCCAGGCCTGAGGTAGAAGGCAAGAGCTCAAGGGTGCGGTGCGCGGAATCCAGGGATTCAGCAATCCCAAAACGCACATTCCCTGCCCACCCCACCCCCAACCTCCCCCAACCTGGCTTGTCAGCTCTCCGGACCCGGGAAGGGGGGGCGGGGGCGGCTGGTAGCTAGACGGGGTGGGAAGGGGGCAGGGAAAGCACGTGGTGACCTCCCCGCCGTCCCGAGCTGTGGACAAGAGACGAGCGGAGGTTGGGGGAAGGGGGGGGCAGAACGCGCTTTTTCAATCGCTTTGCAAAATAAAAATGCTTTGCAAAGCCGAGTTTCTCCCCAGCCGATTTCGCAGTCTGGTTGGCGAAGAGGTCTGGGCATTGTGCTGGGGGCGAGCGGGGACCATGGAACCCGACTGGCTCGGAGTCGCGGCATGGCCTGCCGCAGTGCTGGCGGGCGGGCGCGGGGTGGGCGATCTCGGGCAGGGCGGGGGCGCGGCGAGGTCCTGCGAGGCCCCGGCTAGGCTCCGCGGCGGCCGCCGCCCGCTCCCGGGCTGCCGCGCGGCGCTCGGTCCTCTGTCTGTTTGTTGGCAGGAGGCTCCCGCACACGCGGTGCTTGTAAACATTCAGACACGAGATTTTTCCCAATCAAAATCCACTTCCACTTTTTTTGAAAATCTTCCAAAAAATAGTAAGAGGAGGGAGTTCCTCGCTCCCTCTCGGTGCCGCTGGCGCTCTAAGTTTGCAACTAAAGGGGTTTTGGGGAAGGGGGTAATTGTATTTTTTTTCCTTCTATTTAAAGAGTGTGAGATTTGGGCGGGGGGGGGCGGGGGAGTCAAACAGGAGAGCGTTGCAGAAAACTGCCGGCGGAACGTTTGGCTTCTTTTAGGGGGCAAGAAATTTTACATTCTCTTGCCTTGTTTAATATAATTTTTAATTTAATTTTAATTTAATTTTGCACGTCTTCTCGCCGCCACTGAGGTTTGGCTGGGAGGGGCAGGCAGCAGCAACCCAGGCGGCAGCGGCCGGAGAACTCTCCCTCCTTTCCCGCTCGCCCCCGGCCCTTGCTCCTGCCCTTGAACGGCGACGGCGCGGGAGGGCAAGCGCGAGGAGCCGGCACAAAAGGCAGCGGGACAAACACCCACCTCGAGCCGGAACAAAAGGCGGCAGCGCTGGCCGCGTCTCCCGTCCTTAACCGGTCGCCCGGCTTTCCCTGTCGCCGCGGCCCCTCTCCACACCCTGCAGACTCTAGAGAGCCGGGGGCCCCCTCCCATAATCCCACTTTCTCACTATTGTGAAGATGACTACTTTCCTCCCGGTGTACACTTCACCGTGAGCGCGCTGATGTCCGAGGGCCAGTCTCACCTCTTTTCTCACTGGGAATTGTTTTTTAAGCTAGGATTCTCTCTCTCTTTCTCTTTCTTTCTCTTTCTCTCTTTCTCTCTCTCTCTCTCTCTCTCTCTCTCTCTCTCTCTCTCTCTCTCTCTCTCACACACACACACACACACACACACACACACACACATACACAACCGTTTTTCTTCCTTCGGTGAGTGGAAGCAATCCCCCTTTCCCCTCCAGCTCCCTCCCCTAGATTTGCAAGAGAGTTGTTCGCATCCATACATAGCATTGTTCATTATTTTGCAAAACTGGAGGGGAAATCATTGCATTCCTTTAAGAAAAGAGAAATAAAGCAACGGAAAGCAAGAAAGAGGAGGAGTCAAATTTTCGTAAAATTAAAAGGTGCGTGCTATCCCAAAAGTACATACGGCTACAATTCGGGATGGAATGAAGGGTTTGTTGTTT
>NW_011888872.1:691184-709088 GCF_000151845.1 Pteropus vampyrus | reverse complement strand
TTTTTTTAAAAAGCAGGAGTGTACCGGGAGGCTACAGCTGGGGCCGGGGAAGCGCGGGCGGAGGGAAGCCAGGTAGAGTTGCTCCCGGACACCCTCCTCCGCGCGCACACCCACTTCCCCTCGCTGCTGCGCTCGCTGCCCGCGTGTGGACGTCCGGGGCCGAAGTGAAAGCCCTGAGCCCGCGGCGGCGCTCGGGAAACTTTGCCTAAAGAGAGGATAGCAAAGAAAAATCACCCGAAGTTGAGAGCTGAGCCTTCAAGTTACAGCTTCGCAGCGGTGAAGGGGAGGCGGGAGAGAGCGCGCGGTGAAGCGGAGTCCAGCCCAAGTTTGGAGGGTGGCGGGTCTGAAAAGGGCAGCGCCAGGGCCTCCCGGAGCCCTGGCGGCCTGGAGAAAGGGGAGAAGGACGAGGGAGGCGGTGCAGGCCCTTGCCGAATGGCCGGGAGGGCGCCCCCAAGGCCGAGCTGGGGGGCTGGGGTTCTGGGCGCCCGGACAAGCAATTGAGTCTGAATGAAACTGGAAGCACGGAGTAGAGGCTCCCAAGGGTCGTGAAAAGAGAGAGAAGCCGAGGAATAAAGAGCCAAGAGCAAGACTCGGGGCATGTTCCGGTCCCCTGGAGAGGAGCACCGGGGCCCAGGGCTAGGGAGACGCGGAGGCGTCCACCTCGCCGAGCGGCCGCAGGCCAGAGGACAAAGCACCAGCAGTCCCAGGAGTTCCAATCTCTGGGAACTTACTCCCCGCTCCGCGGGAGGTCCCGGAGCCGGGTCCCGGGGATGGACACACCCCCCTCCCGCTCCCGAGCAACTGCAAAAGCACAGAAGAATGGCAAGAAAATGTTTCTTACGGGTAGAGCACAACTATTCTTGTGCTGTTACCCGGGAACAGAAAATGGGGAATGGAGAGAGAGCGAGCGACTGGCTCGCAGGAGCAGAGAGGAGGCCATGGTGGTGGGATGACCGCCCCGTGTCAGCGCCGCGCTCCCCACGCGCCACCCAGCCAAGGTGCACACGCTGGAGCCCGCAGTCCCTCTCTGGCTTTTCTGCAGACATTCCCGAGAAATTAGGGAGGACCTGTTGGAAATAAACCACTGTCTCTTTAATGCACACAGGCGCGCGCGCGCGCGCACACACACACACACACACACACACACACACACACACACGCTGCTGCTGTCAAAAAAGCGGGCTTCACTCTGGCGTGGGATACTTTCAGTTTTACGTAAAATGTACAGCAACAGCACCCCCTGCGATTGGAAAGTTTATTCCGAAACGTGCCTGCAAAGTCCCCCAGCGTCTCCCGCCTCCCAGCCTCCCTGCCTGCCTGCGCCACCCTGTAGGCTCAGCCGCCGCCGCCACCGCGGAGACCGCGCTGCGATTGCAAATCCGGAAGGGCAGGGGGGAGAGGAAAAGGGACTCAAGTCCGAGCAAGGCGCGGAGCGCGCAGGGTAGAGGCCGGTCTCCGCGGCCGGCGAGACTCCGAGCTGCAGGTGGACGTGTGTGAGTGCGTGTCTACAGAGCTAGGAGCCTCCTTCCCTGTCCTCCAAACGGCTCCACACCCTCTCGTGGCTTCTCTCCCCCTCCTCAGTCTAAGGGACGTCGTTTTTGTAAATTCGCCTACCCAGCGGGAGGCTTTATTGTTTTAAGCGGGGACCCGGGGCTTGCAAGCGCGCACCCACATCCCAGCCGCGCCAGCAAGCGGCTGTTTATTCATCTGTCTTTCTAAAGTTTCAAACCTATTAGAAAATGACTGGCTTGCCTAGCCCGACGAAGCTTCGAGCCCCTCTAAGGAAGAAAAGGGGGTTTTGATGCTCAACATTAGGAAAAATGTGGGCTGGACTGGGTTAGTGTAAATGTGGTTTGTTGTTTTCCTCCAGTTTAAGGGGAGGAGGTACCCAAATTCTGTTTAAGAAGCAGGAAGATTCACTTTCAGTAAAGCTCTGTAGGGTGTGCGTTACGGTATTTCCCCTTTTTCAGGAGTTCTTCAGAGCAAGTCAACATCTCTCTTCGACTACTGTCCCCCCCTCCCCCCTTGTCTTGTTAAACTAGACTTTGAGTGACCAAAAGAATGTCATTGCGGGGGGTGGGGTGGGGGTGGAGTGGAGAGCGGGGCTAAGAGGGGAATGGTTGGAGGAGAGGTGAGGAGAGGAAAGAAAGTGCAACTGCGAGGCCTTTGAAAAGTAAATAAATAAAATAAAAGCCCCTTCAGGTAACAATAATGAGTCAGATTCCTTCGGAACCCAGCTTTCCAAATTTAAATATTTTTCCCGTCCATCCATAAAAGTCCATATATAGAGAAGGTATATAAATGGACGAATATATGTTGTGGAAATACATATGTATGATTTACATATACTGGTGCGTATAAAGCTTTTCTGGGTTGGGTGTAGTGTAAAAAGTAATGACTTTATTACCTCCGAAAGGTTGTGGTTCACATTTAACAGAATTCTGAATTACAGTTCATTACACAATTGTGTGCTCTCTAAAATCGGCATCCTATCAGGGCCGCTATCTGTGATTATTTCAATAAATAACTGGCAACATTTGATTGATTTTCTTTTTTGTAAAAAAAATCATAAGAAAGTAAGCACTTAGTTACAAGTAGGTCTGCTATGTTATTGCACTTGTTTCAGATTCCAGGGAGTTCCTTCCGAAACCACATCTTAAAACAAACATTAAAAACCCAGTTTTGCAGCTGCTTTCCCTGGGTGCCAATGGAGAGGTAAGCAGCGACGTTTCCACCATTAACATATATTTAATTTCACCAGCATAAAATGCCCAGAGTGAAATAGGAAATGCCCTCCGCTCCTGCCCCTCCCCCAGCCTGATTTCACCCAGTCCGGAAAACCAGAGCTGTGTATAGGCATTTGGTCCCTCCTGGTCGTGGACCCCCACTCCCGGTTTCTTGAGCTCGCCCTTATGAGTGACTAACGACCCCTCCCTCATCCCGGCTGGACGTTTGCTATAGCGCCCAAAAGTGGGGGAGGGGAGGGTTTAGAGAAATAAAAACGTGTTGTTTTAAGAGGTTTAAAATATTACGTAAGTATTGATTAATTATGCAGGTGGTTTTGTAGAGAGGTGAAAGGTCACTTTAAACGCACACCCTTGGATATACAATAAGTATATTTACCTTTCCAAACGTGGCTTTTAGAAAGTAATAAATTATGTAAACGTTAAAATTATTTTCTGGCCATTATCTTCATTTAGAGCAGTAGAACATTTGCTTATTCCACTGAGGGGGTAATTACCCTCCGTGGGCTCTTTCCCAAACCTTTGGTGACGACATTGAATGTAAACTCCAGGCCAACAGACGACCCCTCCCCTCCGCCCCCTTTTTATCTTGCTCGCGGAGGAGACTCCCCAGGACTTCCTGCAGTATATATTCTGCCTCTGATCTCCGTACTTAATAGCCAAGTCCTGGTTTATGCTTTATAATGTGTTGACAAGTTTTCTAACATACTTTCTGAAATAATGCACATATATTCACGTCGGTTAGAAACCCACAGTATTTTTAGAGTCGAGTAGATCTATACCCTAATGCAGTGAGAGAGTGTAAATCATAGAGGATTTCATAGTCCTTTCAGTAGTTTTCGGTATGAAGTATGAGCCGCGTGGCCTCCAGACGTAACCTTTTAGAAAAAAAAGACAGTGCTTTTATTTTATGGTGTAAAGTGCTTTTAGCTCCAGGGCTCTGAACGTGAACGTGGTCAACAAACAGCTCTAAGAGGGAGACTTAATACAGTCCCTGCCCTCGTGCGGAGGATCGCCTGGCGCGGGGTACTCCGGCTGAGCCGGAGAATGAAGGGTTAAAAGATCTGTCTCGATGGAAACTACAAGATTAAAATAAAATAGTCACTGTCTACCTTTAGGGGGGAAAACCTTTATAGACTTAAAGATAAATAAATGAATGACTGAATGAATGGTTAAAAATACAATCGATCCCACCTTGCTTTTTACTTTTTTTTCCCCCCTAAAGGCAGTTCAGAAAATAGAGAATGGGCAGTCATCTTTATGAAAATAAAACTTAGGTATGGATTTAGCAGTAGATCTACATTTAGTGGATCTACATTTAGCATAGGTTTTGCATTTGGGGTTCTTGAGGGTGGGAGTGCTAGGGTGTTGTTAGGACAAAGGAAACAATTAAAAAGAAGAAAGGGGGTTGTGTGTAAGGAAGAGGATAGGCTTTATGTGGGCACCCTAAATTGAAAGGTGAGCAGAAGGGCCACAGTCCTCTCTTCTCTCCAGCCTCCCTTAGCTCCTGACACCACACCACCACCACCACCCTCCCCCTGCCCCCACCCCCACACACACACCCAATAACATTTCTTCCTCCTCCATTTCCAGTGTGATCCAGAGCCTGGAACCTAAGGAGGCCCCTGGAGGGCAGTGTCTACACCTTCTGCAAAGGCACACACTTCCTTCTCCCAGGGAGGTTCCTGGGGTAACAGTCTGGTCCTTCTCCAGAGACTCCCTGGGCCTTTGACTGGCTGGCAGGCTACTGCACAAATCTGGACCTATCCAAAAAAAAAAAAAAAAAAGGAGAGGGAGTGAGGGAGGAGAGAAAGGAAAAAGCTGAATCTGCTCTAAATAAGTCTACACTTTCCTCTAGATTGGGCAGCTGTATGCTGAGTCAATAATATATGGGGAGTGGGGAACAGTAGTCTCACCACTTAAGTAAGAGGCCCCTTTGAAGACAACAAGGAGTTCTGGTTAGAACACTGCTTGGTGAAATTCTCAATTTGGCTCCCTAACATTTACATCAAAGACACCCCAGTGCTGCGCAGCGAAGCCAGTCCAGTGTACTGTGTTAGATATGTTCTAGTGCAATAGTCAGTACACAGTAGTTGTTCAATAAATGGGTGGGTTTGTTGTTTTTGTTTTTGTTTTTTTTTGAGTGATAGTAAATAAATCTTATCATCATGTGAATGAAGCAAATATAACCATCCAAATTCCATTAGTTTTCCCCAGAGATCAATAAGGCTTTGATCGACAACCCTATTACGTGTACATTTTAGCCTAAAAGTGATTCTCACCAAGGATGGAGATCGGAAAAAGATTATCCCAGGTATCAGAGGCACTGAACAATTAGGAATACAATGCAAGATTTCCATCAACTCAAGCAGCCTACATTATCAGATATCTTTAAAATTAACCACTATCAAAAACCCAGTATCAACAGATCTATTTTTTTTAACATCTATTTTTTTAACATTGCTTTTTGTATATGTACAAATCTGATTTCCCAAATGAGAGCACTTCTAAAGTAAAAAATACAATAAGAACAAAATAAAAAATATCTCAAACTTCAATTCATTCTCTGTGCACCGCCCCCACCCATGAATTTTTTGCTTTTAACAAGGGAATAATTTTTTCAATACATGTTTTCACACCTAATCTTAAAAACAAGCTTCACCTATTTGCTTCTTTGGGATAGGGGGTGTAAATAAAAGGAAAAACAACACAACACACGTGCACATCTGGACCAACATTTTGTACAGCAAATTTTGACCCGATGTGATTTAAAACAATGTGAGTTAAAAACCTCTTAAAATTTGGGTTTTTAATGGAAATGCTGACAGACTCTTAATTATAGCAGCCCTGCCAGACACTGCTATAATGAAATAGTTGTGCTTTCATTACTATAGAGGCACTATAGTTAAGGGTCTGTCAGTGTTTCTATTATAAACCCTGAGTTTAAGAGGTTTATAACTTGGGCAATTTAAATGGCATTGGGTGGAATTCAAGATATCAGTCCAGATGTGAGGTTGTTTTATCAAAGAAAAAAATAACTCAGCTGAGGAAGAAGCTTTTAGATCTCTCTCTTTCTCTCTCTCTCCCTCTTCCTTTCTCCTCTTTCCACCCTCCCTTCTGAAGAAACATCACACAAATGATATTTAGTAGTTTCAGATGGTCTTATTGCCAACTTCTAGCTATGACTTTACTGTCTAAAAAATTTTATAGGCAGTTAGTCCTTTATTTGGACAAATACTCTTTACTATTATCATAAGTTTTTATTATTTCATTAAGTTGGGGTGAGGATAATATATATATACAGAAAGACAGAGAGAAACTAAAAAAAAAATGAAGACTATATGTCAGCAAATGTTGTAATTTCATATATATACACAGAGGTATACATTTAGTGTTACGTTCTGATGAAAATGTATAAGTTTACTGAAAAGAAGAAATAAAGCACCTCATATCTTCTTTATCTTGTCTATCAACAGTGTGGTAAAAATAAAAGAGGTATTAACATCTTATTTCAGAAAGTTGTAGCTTTCCTGGTACCACTTGGTTTGTTAAGAAAGCAATAGCTAGCATGGTGCAGTCAGCAGAGAACTAACCAAGGGCTGTACACAAACACCTTATATCTCTCCACTTAACTTTGATTGTTGATAGACTGATGAAGAATTTACCTTGGATTACCTAATAGACCAGTTTTTTGAAATATGTTCTGTTAACCTGGTCTACTGCCACCATGATATGTAATTAAGGTTTGTTAGTGATGACGTGGCTGATGCTAATTCTATCATAAGGAAAGCAGGATGGTGGTGGTGGTGGTGGTGATGATGTTAGTGGTGATGATGGTGATGGAGGTGATGGTGGTGGTGATGATGGTGGAGGTAGGAGATGGAGGTGATGGTGGTTTCACTCATTAACAAGTCCATCAGAGGGGAATAGAAATAGGATGAAAGATGAAGATAAAAGGCTCAAACTCTTGCTTCTCCAACTCTTCTTACTTTAGAAAAGCCATTCCACACAGATCAGGTGGTAAGTAAGTTAAAATGAAGTTTTCAAATGCATGTTGCTCTATGTTCCTCTCCTCAACATACACCAAGATGTGGCCTTAACTGGGTGTTGTTGGCAGGCCCTAAGGTCACCGACTTCATGCAGAAAGACCACCAAGAACTGTATGGCAACCACATCTGCATTTCCTTTCCTCTGTTCTCTCTGACTGAAATCAGACCACCAAATCAAGCCATCAAGTACCATACAGCCTGGATCATTCTCACTTCACAATAGCTTTAGTGGTCTCCTCTGGAATTAACTAAGTAACAAAAGAGAAGCAGTCATCCAAACATGTCAACAGGCTCAAGTTCCTTCTCTGCCAGTTTCTCATAAACCCCAGGAATATCCAGCCCCACAACCACTCCAGATACATGTCAATCATTCCCAGAGATCACTGAATAGGTGGGGCTATTCTGGTTCCTTTTCCAGAAATGAAGATATTTCTTTTTTCTTAATAGTTAATCATTAATATATATATATATATATATTTTTTTTTTCCTGCCAAACTCAGCAAAGGGAAGTTTTCTGGTAGAAAAAGCCTATTCCTATTTCATCTTTCTTTGGCAGTGTGGTAGTGAATAAATCTCTCTGGTCTCTCATTCCTGGTTGTATACAATTTGCCTGTTTTCTCTCTCTTTCTCTTTAAAAAAAAAATCTCTTGCACAAGGTCATCTATCTAAGCCTCCAGGTTCCTATAAAATGGTGACTGGTCCTAAGAATTGTTATTCTTTCTTTCTTTATGGAGCACTACACTAAACAGACATGAGACATGGTTCCTGCTCTTGGATGACTTTTATTTTTAAGGCACTAAGATACATATACACAGGCACAAGCCTTTATGTCACATAAAGTTCATGAGTCACACATGCCAAAACCACACAGATGCACACTATTATCTTTGTTTTGTGTAGCTGTGGCTTCACATTGCTGATTTGAACAGTTCTAAACCTTTAGCAAGGACCTGTTTGAAGGAACACAGCTCTGATCACTTCTGACACAAGATTTTTACTTTAAAGAGAAAGAGCTTGGTTTCCCAGAAATTGGAATGGTAAATGAATGAGGTTTGGTCATGGATGTCTGTGATAATGTTTTGTTTTACTTTTTATGATGTTATTAAATAGCTTAACCAGTTACTTTTGAGAAATGAGCTTTCTGTATTACATATGTTTTGTAGACAGTATTATAGACTCTAACACACATTTGTGAATGCATTATTTTTAACTGGCATCGTTTTGCTTCCCTAACACGTAGTAGGCTTTTAATACATTTGTTGAATCAAGAAATGAATTCCACAGATGTATTTTCAATTGCTGCTGCAGGTGAAAAAGACAGGTATTTGTGTCTACACATAATAGCTTAAATAGTCATATAGTGGAAAATTATATAATTTTACTTTTTAAATAGTTAAGAAGTATAGGCCATTTGCACTGCTATCTAACTTAAACATTATAAACTGCAAGCACCCTGTGTCAGGTGGAAACAACTGCATGTCTTTTTGTGCATATTTCATATTAATAACTTATGTCATAAAAGCCTGACTCAAGTCCTGGTTTGTCAGTGCTTGTAGGGCAGAGTCTCTGTCATTTTCACCATTTCTCCCTCTCAGCACAAAGTAGGACCCTAGGAAAATGTCTGGTACATGAATAAAGTACAAAGTAGACCACTTAGGTTCCCAAAACTTCAAAGTTCCCAGAAACTTCAAATTTCTGCCTACCATAGATAAAATGTTCTTTTGATTGTTCTCAATTCTTAGATTTTAAAATGCAATAAAAGATTCAAACAGCCAAAATCCAAGTGCATTGTAACACGGGATAACTCTGAGAGATTAATTCTGGAGCCTGATTATCCAGATACTACTTTCTTTAAGTATCAAGAGCCATTCTAGCTGGTTCTAATTTGAAAGAGGCAAGGCTCATAGAGCTTTACATTGGCAACTGCCCTCTCACTCATCGCCAAACAGTGATTTTTGGGGAGTGATTTTTGCTCAGGGAGTAAGGGAAGTATCAGTATGTGTTCTTCAAATATGGTAGGGAAAGAATTATGACCCTCTCTTCTAAAAATATCCAATCTTGAACTCTGAGCTTAATTAGTAGGAGAAAATCCAAGCTTAGCGGGATTTTTAAAATAAACTTGGTTTCTGAATATAAACATATGAGGGGGTAGGGGTATATATTTAATTATTTGAATAGTAAGTACATAAAGGGGTTTTGCTAAAGATTGTAGATCTTTTGGCTCTGTTGATGTAAAGATTCTAGAAAGTTAAAAATATGCTCATTTTAAAACATATGTTTTAGAGGAAGTCAACTCTCCTTAATGGGAACTTGCAACTCTCGATTTTGTTTTCTGTTATTTTAGCATAAATAAATCAAACTGAAAAGCAGCCTCAAACCAAAAAGGAACTGCTTTTTAAAAAAATTTTATATGACTTTAACTTTTATAATATCTTCAGAATTTCAACCTGGATTGTTTTATTTCCACTGATCTTCAAATTTAAGGGTTTCAATCTCTTGAAATTAATGTAACAAAAAAAAAAATTTTAATGCTGAGCCCAGGCTCGTGTTTTCAGCTGTTCTACCCTCAGTAATATTGACATGATATCTGGTTTTTAGAAATGTTAAAATTAAAATGTTTCTGACAACGGTAAAAAGTTGTGATTCATTACTTCCAATTTTTAAATATTCTAGAAGGGGAAGCTTTTCGCTATAGGAGCTGAAAGGGGCAAAAGAGCCCCTGATTTCAAGTGGCATGTGTTCTTCAGTTTTTAGGGACAAAAGATGGATCAGCAGCAAGAAAATAAAATATTAATCGTGAAGTACATGTATATATATTTTTCAACATAATACCAAATGCCTAAATGTTGTGGATAAACTTGCTCTGAAATAATAAGATGTTGGCAGTAATTATGTTAATGAGAATTTCCCTAGCCAGAATAACAAACAAATATATCGCCTAATGTTACACTGAAAGGTAGTACATAAGTACACATACTGCTGTGGTGACTAATGTGTGATAAGAGAATCCTTCTGTTCGCAGTTTGGGCATTTATGTCGCCACGTATTATTGATAGCACATATTATTTTTACTACATGGTATCTTTATTGTGTAAAGTCTAATTGCAGGAAAAATTGTTTTCATTCTCTTGATTTTGATAGGCATTTCCATAGAAAGGATGGGATACAGAGAAGGCAGTGTATTGTGAAATTCCACCATCAGTAAGGATGTTTGCTGATGATTGCTGATAACAGTTCTATGAGCACCGTACACTGGCCTTTTAAGAGGGAAGGAAATTGCATACAATAGACTTGTGATAAAATAAGGATGAGGTTCTGATGAAGATACATGGAAACTGGATGACTCAGAATTAAAGCTTCAGCC
Organism: Pteropus vampyrus; assembly: GCF_000151845.1. Lineage (NCBI taxonomy): Eukaryota > Metazoa > Chordata > Mammalia > Chiroptera > Pteropodidae > Pteropus > Pteropus vampyrus. The sequence goes on along the minus strand of NW_011888872.1, from coordinate 698,931 downwards.
CCCAGATTCCTGCTTTCAGGTATTGCCAACTGAAGAGTATATGAAATCGCCTGCTGAGCTAAAACCCTGTTAAAATATCACATTAACTGCACCTTGGTCCTGAGGTGGAGATAAGATTAGATTTTTCTGGGTGTAATTTCAATTATGATGCTTACTTTGGTGAAATGTTTTTCAGGAGAGTGAGCAGAGTAACAGAAATCTGGCATCCAGAACCAAACAAGCCAGAGTGTCTGGCCCATGTATAATTTCCACAAAGAAGGTCAAAAAGGGCTGAAAGAAAAGGTGTATCAAAGGTATCCCTGGAACTCAGAGCCAATAAAAATGAAAGTATTCTCTTCTGAGACCTAATTAACTTTTATATCCAAAGCTACACTGCACATTTGTTCATTGCTTATGACTAGGACTAAAAAAATATATGTGCCATGGACCTAGGCTTTTAAATGATCTATTGGATGGCTTTTCCACGTCTGTAGGATTCTCTGTTCTTTAGAGGTATTCCTTCAATGAATAAATAAGTCTATGCTAATTTTTTTCTCAAAATGTTAAGTATTTTCCTATATCTGTTTTCAAGGAATCAGAGACTTAGTCCCTGAAACTTCCAAAATATTCTCTTAAATCCTAAACAAAACCAAAACAAAAATGTTCCAGCAACAAATTTCATGCTACAGGCTTTGCAAGGATTAGTCTCCTATTAGAGTCACTGTTCCTATATGATCCTTTTTCATGTTTTAAAGGAGAATATATATTTTTCTGTTACCTTTTCTGACTGTAAAGCAATCACAGGAACCTGCAGGAGGCACCATAAATATGCAAATTTGTGAGAGATAACTGTTTTCAGTGGTTATGCCTCCAAGTAGTCGGGGAAACAGGAGAGCTGGAGCTTCCTACTTCCAAGGAATTCATATGTTGGTAGTGCCCCCTGCTGCAATCACAGGTTGTCCAAGAGAGGGAGAATAAAATTCGGAAGCATTGAGATCTGGCTAATATGTGAAATAAATGCCCACTACCCCCGTCCCAGGAACTGCTATGCCTGAGTTCAGGTTTCCTCCTGCCAGTCACAAATTCACTTTGAACACTTTCCTCAACCTAAAATTTGGAAGATTCACTTTCACCTCAAAACCTTTAAATATGCAGGTTACCCAGAGATAGATTTTATGTCCTAAAAAACACAGCATTAAAGAATGAGACATTTTAAGAATTTTCTAGAAGTTACCTAACGATAATAAATTCTGAATTAGAGGAATACCATGCTACCCACTAGGACATTAAAACTGGAAGGGAAAGTTAAAGTGTTAACAGTATATAGAGCTATTATTCAGTTTTAAAATGGCTTTATTTATTAAAGGAAAATTTTGTGGGCCATTAGCTTATAGCATGGACTGGACATTTTGATATTCAAAAATAAAATGAAATAAAATAAGTAAATGAAACAACCAAGTTAGGAACATTGGAAAACTGATTGCCGTAGCTCTATAGTCACTCTATTACAGATTTTCATATTAAGACTTGGGGAAGGGGAGATGTGATAGAACAGAATAACATGATACAATTCAGACCTGTGCCGGTCTATTGACTACATAATATGCATTTTTAAATTGCCTGAATATATATTCACATGACAGAATCTAATGGGTTTAGAAGGAACCCTTGCTCTTGATCAAATCATAAAAACTGTTATAAACTTGTCTATCACATCAGATCACATACACTTCTATTAAAATCGTTTTTGTCTTGTTTAAATACTAGAGTTGGAATAGATAAAGGGAATTACACCTTTAAAAAAAACTCAGGTATTAGACACTCTAGATAGAGTCACCAAGGCAAACCTTGATGACATGGATACTCAACTTTTTCTGTTGGATCCTCCTCAATTATTCCTGATGCCCCAAGCCCCCCAGTTTTGCAATTTTTTAACATCAGTTTCAGAAATGTAAGCCCTCTCCTAGTGTAAACACCTCACAGTGGCTATGTACTAGAGTTTGAATTTCAACTTAGCTCTGTGCCTCATTTCCATATTCAGATCTTCACAGCTAGAGTGAAGTAGAGGACTGAGGAAATTACCTATAAAATTTCAGCAATAAGCCTGCCTTTATCTGCATCATCCAGGAATCTTGTACCCTGCCTGTAGAGTCCTGACCTGAGATCCCATGAGGAGAGAGAGGGAGAGGCACTGGTGGATATTAGTTACCGGGCAGAACTAATTAGAAATAGATCTCGATATTAAAGGTATCTATCTTTTCCTTACTCAAAACTTAAACAGGCTCCCATTACTCTATATGATAAGGAGAAATTTTAAGCCCCTGCTCTGGATTTTATTGCCACAGAAGGTGAACTGTTAGAAAAAGAAAACCAGTGCACAAAACAGCAGTTGGGAATCGAAGCTCTTCTTTACCAGAACCCCTGCCATATATGTTCTGTCACTCACCTTCTAGACACTCAGTACAACCATTCAATCTATTGAATCAAGAGACTGTTTGATCTTATCTGCATCTGTGAGCTGACTGTCAACCTGCTTAGGCTGCATATTAAATCATCTATAGTAGCTGTATCAAGCTGGGATGATCTGTTAATTCTAAATTTATTAACCCTTGGAGTGCAGTCATCATGTTTAATCTAGTGTAGCCCGCATTTATTTTACAAGACTAAATCCTTCTTTAAGATATGGCTATGCTGTAGGTTAAAAACAGCTAATGTGGGTTTCATTATGATAATTGAGGGAAAAGACTATCTGAAAAATGCTAGTGTGGCTACCCTAACAAGCTATATATGTCTGGTCTCAGGCACTTTTCTAGCCTGGGGTTTGCCTGTGAGATGAAATTTTCTCCAGAAACTGTTCTGTCTCTGAAAAGAATGAAAAAGGAAAAAGGGATGGCGGGTTGGGGGGCGGGGGACGGGGTGGGCGAAGAAGAGGGAAAGGAGGAAAGCCTCTGACAGATTTCCAGAGGTCCAAAACCAGAAAGACTGATTTCCATAGCAGTGTCAACCCCTAATGTAAAGCCTGAGGAATAAATTTCCAAAGGCACACACCTGGTGAAAGATGCTAATAAAATTCCTTAAGTGAGTCAAACTTCTTGATCAATTAGAATCACCTATTTCTGGATTGAATGATTTTTTTTCACACACACTCCCCCTACTCACCAAAGAAGAATTCCAAGGTTGTCCTGCTAAAAAGAGAGAGAAACATGTTCATTTAATATGTTAATCTGGTCTTCAGACAAAAATAAATAAATAAATAAAAGATACCCATCTCTTCTACTTGCCCATTACTGATGTTATCAACATATTCATAGCTTTTCTTTCAGACACAAACTGCTAGGCATGCTCTCTTTTTTGGTAACCACGTGCCTGATATCTCTCTAATGTAGCCTAATAACAATTTTAGCATTCAGATGAAGCGATTTCATTCTGTGACTGCCTTTTCTATTAGATTTGATTTTGAGAAGCCCCAGTGGGTGCCTTCGAGGCAGAGATCTATCTGTGAGGCTGCTACCGACTCAATAGCAGCCTGGGCTAACCTTGACCTTTCCCGAGACCCCGCTCCATCTGGTGCCAGCCTGCTTTCCACCACCCGCCCCCCCCCTCCTTTCTTGCTTCATAGTCAACATTGATCAAGGCAGAACGGAGCGCCTCGTCTCCTGGAAGGGCTGGGCAGGCTCAGGAGGACAGCACATTTCGGTATATGGAAATGATCAAGCTTCTTATGCAATCATAAATCTACATAGGAGTCTTGTGATTTGATATTTCATTCACCTCCAAAGATTTTTTTTCTCCCTCCCAACAGGGATTTATAAGCTCTGTAAGAGCTCCCGGACAACGGCTTTCCCCAACACCTGGAAATTATCAAGCTTGCTGCTTGCTGAATGATGCTAACAGCTCTAATGCTGCAAATTCATTTTTAACAACTCACTGGCTTTTATCTAGGATGTGTGTGTGTGTGTGTGTGTGTGCGCGCGCTTTTCTTTAAGAAAAATCTACCAAAGCAGCGGATAGTATCAAAGACACCAAAATCAAATCTGACTTGAATATTCTACATCTCCACGCCCATCTCCATTATGTATTTGTAGATAGATTTTTCTATCTCTGTATTCTGACCCCTTTCTTAATGGCTTAAGAGAGGAGAGATAAAGAGGAAAAGAAGAGTGAGGAAAAAGAAAGAGAGTGAAAGATGGAAAGACTCCAGATAGAGGTAACTGTATGCAACGCTTGAATGGAGCATGAAACCTACCTCTCCCCTCCCCAGGCCACATTCTTTCTTTCCCAAAGACCCTCACAAATGTCTCCTTCTACACATCACCCACTACAGTACACAGATGCCTCCTCTGCCTCACACTCTCTCTTTCTTTCCTCCTCGTCTGTCCGTTTCAGGGGCTGGGTGGTAAAGAGGCTGACTGAGGGGGAGTCACGTGGGCAGCCCGTGGGCAGCGGCGGCAGCAGCTCAAAGAAATTGACTGACTGGCCGCTTGGGCGCATTTCAATATATGGAAATGACCAGAGGCTTCTGCAATAAATCAGCACTCAACACTTTGTCATTTTTCTAGTTCTGCTTCATTTTCCTATTTTCCTTTTCTCTTCACAGAAGCCTCATTTCTTGCATTTTATCCTGCTGTGTCTCTTCCCACCTCCAACCCCCACCCTCTCCAAATCTTGCCCCATCCATGCCAAATGCCCCCCCCCCTTTCTGTTCTCTGGCTTCCCTGTAATTGGAAACATCCGGTCGAGGATTCTTTTCTTTCCCTCGAAAAAATTTTTTTTCTGAAAAAATTGGTCAATGTTTGCTGTCGTGCCTCAGATTTCCTTCGACCAGAGACACCCGAGATGCGCTCACTTAATCCCCAGGACCGGTACCTCAAGCCCCTCGTGAAGCAGAAAAAAGAAAAAGACCACAGTGCTCGTTTCACCTTTCCCTATCCTAGCTTCCACTCCCACCCTCGAGTTCCCTTAGCAAACTTGAAAGAATATCAGAAGCAACTCGTGCCGTGAAATGCCCGAGGTGGCGTTGGGTGGGTAGCCAGAAGGAAAGGAGGGATGGAGTGAGAATCTAAGTGGGTTTGCAAGTTCCTGCTATTCTTTTGCAGATCCTCTGGTGCCCTCCACCTAACCCTGCCCCTATGCCTCGGGTCTTTTTTGAACTAAAGCTGCGCGTCCCCGCAATCTGCAATTACTCTGGATGTTTCTCAGGAGCTCAACGCAGCCTGAATTTCGTGGCGCGTGCAAAAAGCGAAATTAACAAAACCCCATCGCCGCGCTGTTGGTTTTGTTTTTTCTTTTTTTAAGTTCGTTGCAGAAGCAAACATTACCTAGCTTCTCCCACCCCCTCTTCCAGCTCCTACTTGACATTTCTAATCTTTCAACTTGGGTCTCTCTCTTGTCGACTGGGCAGCCTCTCTTTTTTCTTCTGCTCGGATCTGGGAACAATAGGCATGTAAAGGGTCAGTGGGCATCACCCTATAAAGCTCAGAACCTAATTAATTTTATTAAAGGAGGATCTGTTTATGCAATATGACAGCCTGGGGGAATTAACCATTTGAGGACGCAAACGCTGTTCAGACACCAGAGATTCCCTTTTCACATCATAAGCTTATACTTCCTGCCCCATTTGATCCTGGGCGGCACCGTGATCCGGGTCTGGTTTTTTGTTTGACCTTGTGAAGAGCTTGTCTAAATCCCGAGGTTCTGCACAATTCCAGGGATACCCAGAAAATCCATATATTCCCATTGCCAGATGACAGTTGAAGTGCCCACCCATTCACAGTTTGTTGGAGTGACAGCCCAAAAGGTCTCACTATTAGGATTGGAGGGAGGGGGGCTGTTCTCATGAGTCCTATAGTAGATACTTGGTGCTCGGAAATATTCTACTTGGAAATTATCTCGTATGAAATCCAATACAGTTTCTCAGGAGCAAAAGAAAATGTAACTGTTTTTAAGTTATTATTTTTTATTTTTTCTCTGCCACTCCAGTAATTTGAAATACATTTTTAATAATCTCCTGGAAAAAAACAATTTAATATTTCAGACATATTGTTCTTTGACTTAATATCTCTGTGTATTCCTTAATTGCCAAAACAAAGTTTATTACATTTACAAGGGCTAACTTTATATCTCCCAGGAATTCTAATGTCATAGTTTTTTTTTTTATCATCACCTTGGATTTTGTTCAACAGGGATCTAGAAATGTATAGCATATGTATAGAAATAGATATGATAAAATATTCAAGAGCTCTCTGAAGAAAAATGTGCTTGAAAATAACCCCCTCTTTTATGGAATTTGTTTTGATTTAGATCTATAGATAGTAAAAAGAATGAAAGAAACTGTGAATTACACTGAATATAAGATGTTTATCACTTTAATATTACACTTCCTAGCTTCCATATTACAGAGCTTTAGAATACTCCCCAAACTTTCAGATTGAAGCTTTGCCTTGTACCGTCTGAGGTTTGTCTGGAGAAACCTGCCAGCACATGCCAGCTAAAAATGAGTGTCAATTAATAATAATAAAAAAGCTCCCTTATTTCTACACTCATGTAATTTAACAGGTTTGCAGAGGAACATAGGATGACAACAGTTGTGAGAACATTCCAATATATGCAGTTCTAACAGCTTTCATTCTAAGACGCCAAACCTTCCTAAAATAGAATGGCTTAACATTTCTTTTTTATATTAAAAGTCCAATCTACACTTCACATAAAATGTTTTTTTATCACAAAAATATTTGTCTCTAACAAAATGCACTTTTTGTTCTACCAAAAAAGCAAACATCTTGAAACAGATTCTCCCAGCTTTTTACAGCTCCCCATTGCAATTTTCTGTGCTATTTTCAACTGCCCCTTCCCCCATATGAGATACTTTGAACACAAGAATAAAAATAATTACAATTGAAATACTAAACTAGAATGCCCTGTTTCCCAATGTTGCTAACAAAATCTCTAATTCTTAAACTGCTCTCTGATGGAACTAGGCAAATTGGGGAACTTACACTGATATTCCTAAGTGCAGTTTGTTGTTTTAAAAACATATTGTACTGATTAATAAAAATGTGAAATAATTTGAGTTACAAATTTTGAACTACAAATCGCCATCTGCTCAAATGGGGGAAAACCAAAAATTGCCGAATATATTTTCTCACCTCTTTTTTTTTTTCATGATAACATAAACAACATTCCTGAATAATTAAAAAAAGAAACTGACTACACTTAATGCATTTTTATAGTTCAACAACTGCTTGGTGAGTCCACCTTCTCAAACGTGCAATTATTTTTTTTCTTAATTACTTACATATGTTCTATCAGAAGTCGCAGGTTCCAGTGCTTTTCCTGTGTATTATGCAAATCTATTGAGTTCTGTCTACTAGATTGTAAGCCCCTGGACTGATATGATGAAGTACACCACAACGTGCAACAATCCCAATTTGGTTGTAGGTGTCAACTATATCCGAGACCTGTGAGAACACTCAGAGTGTCCTCTGGGGCTGGGGAGAAAACAGATATACTTCTATGAACCCAGACTTGGAGTAAAAAGCACAACCCATGAAATAGATGCAGAGATACAAAGAAGTATGATTTAAAAATGTAGCTTATAATTTGTAGGAAAGAAACTAAGTAGGTAGGTCTGCCATCAATGGCTATTGAAAGCAGTTGTTGATGGCCTGGCTAACAGGATCCAATGGAATTTGCTATTCCACTGCAGAAATCATGAAAAATCATCTAGGATGTACCAAGTTACTGGTGTTCAAGCAAGGAAGAGACTAAG
>NW_011888872.1:674395-690550 GCF_000151845.1 Pteropus vampyrus | reverse complement strand
ATGCAAATCTATTGAGTTCTGTCTACTAGATTGTAAGCCCCTGGACTGATAGGATAAAGTACACCACAACGTGCAACAATCCCAATTTGGTTGTAGGTGTCAACTATATCCGAGACCTGTGAGAACACTCAGTGTCCTCTGGGGCTGGGGAGAAAACAAATATACTTCTATGAACCCAGACTTGGAGTAAAAAGCACAACCCATCAAATAGATGCAGAGATACAAAGAAGTATGATTTAAAAATGTAGCTTATAATTTGTAGGAAAGAAAGTAAGTAGGTAGGTCTGCCATCAATGGCTATTGAAAGCAGTTGTTGATGGCCTGGCTAAAAGGATCCAATGGAATTTGCTATTCCACTGCAGAAATCATGAAAAATCATCTAGGATGTACCAAGTTACTGGTGTTCAAGCAAGGAAGAGACTAAGCCAGGAATCATCAATACAAGGAGTCTAACAGGAGATCCAATACAGAGTTGAATGTATTGCTTTTTAAACCATATCCCTGGCTCAGACATTTCAGATGAGCACATTGATTTTTAATTATCATAAGAATAAAGAATTCCAACTCTACTCATTTAATCATAAAATAATGATACATTTTTTTCTTTCCTTTTTTTTTTAAAAAAAGCCTGGCTGTCTGAGGGGCAAAAGTACACAAATGTTTGTTGAAGGATATTTACACCATGATCAAAAAGCCAAAATTTCATAGGATGTGTCTGCGTTGATCAAGCTGTACCTTGGCTAGGGAAGAGTGAGTCCAATCATGCCATACTCTCATTCCCACCATCATCCCAGTCCAGTTTCAGAGAATGTAAAAATCAGGGTGTGACTCTCCGGGCCCTGGGAAGAATGTGAAAGTTGCTTTCATTATATTGGAATGGAGTAGAAGGGAATGAAGAACTGGCTGAAAAATGCCTCCGGATAATCTTAAGCATCAGCTGCTGTCATCTCTTTCTACTCAAAGTGTGATTCTTTGAACATGGCAACTATTGATTTTGTTTTCTTTAGCTTTTAATTAATAACTTCTCTCCTATTTACAGAGTATTAAATATTGTGTATAATGGGAAGTCCCTTATTGAGAGCTAATGTAATGCCAGGTGCTGTTGAGTGTCTACCATACCCAGGGACTTGTTCCAGGTGTGGAAGGGACTGAAGACAGGTTAAAGAAAAAAAGTTTTATGTCCCTATGTCTCCTCAAGTAGTTCACAGTCCAGGGGAGGAACTTACACACATCTGGCTATGAAACAAGTCAGACTGGGGACAGGAAAAAAGGAAGAGATCGAGGAGTCACTCCAAAGCAGCAGATCTCTAGACTGCTAGAAAAGGAAGAGTACGGTTGTGCTAGGTGGGAAGATGTGGAAAGGGTAGTCAGGGTAGAAAGAGCACTAACAGGCTTGGTGAGTTTGACGGCTGCAGTTCACCTGGTATCGCTAAAGCATAAAGTGGAATGACAGGAAGATGTCTGGAGAGGTTTAGGTGAGTTTGGGAAGGGCATCGAATGCCACGCTTCACAGTCCTGATCAAATTCTGTCCGCAGTGAAAAACCATTTGAGGCTTTTGAGTGGAGTGTGGAGGGATGACATGCTCTTTGGAAAAATGAAACCTGGAGGCAATTTGGAGGATAACTGGAAGCAAGTTGGTCTCTGCCATCAAACCTATTTTTCTGCTCCCCAATCTGAAAAGCAAGCTGTCCTTATGCAAATGATGCAAGTTGGACCTTACCAGGAATAGATCATTCATTGCTTTTTCCTTCATAATTGAAGATGATGCTACCAACAGTGATTTCTATTTACGTGCACAGGATGACTTACTTTCAGAATATTCACACATATAAAAATATGTTTTTTGAATGTTTCTATATTTGAAATCTTTATGTCAAAGAATCTAATTTGCCTTTCCCTGTGTGAGTCCCTAAAGTTTTTACCTCTAACCCTTACCCCTTCTCCTGACTCAATTTGCCAAAAGATAAGACCCAAACTCATGAAGGAAACCCTTCTTTTCTACCTCTAAGAATAGATATCTCGCTAAGCCTTCTAACCAGTCATATTTATTTAACATCCACTATCTGCACAGCCCTTTGGTGAACCCTCTAAAAAATATGAACCCAAACACAGATATTGAGAAAACAAGGATCACAATAATACATGAATAATACAAAGATGAAATTATGAATTTCAAAAAAAAAAAAACCCTAAAATCAAAAATAACTGAAGACTAGCAATTGTGATCTGTTAACTAGTTGGATGGTGATCTGCTTTTTAGCACAATCCTCCTGGTGCAACAAAGCTAAGTTCTGTAAATTAAAAACCCTTTAAAATTAGATTCTGTCTTTACAGGGCTGGAGAGACCGATTTATAGAACTTTGACGAGGAGGCTTCCTGGCTTTTGTTTTACTTCTCTAGTTCTACCCAGTAGAAAATAACAGTATGAAAAATGGGACACCATGCTGCATTTCAAATAGCCTTCTGCTAATTAGAAAATTACCCTGTATCATTGTAAGGGCTGCCAGCATTGTTTTAATATGGGTCTGCTAATATTCCATTCTGAAGGCCCTAATTTAAAAATCTTGTATCTTGGCTGCGAAAATCACTGCAGGCTGAATCTTGTCAAACAGGAGGAGACTTTGTTTTCCAGTCCTGGACACAGAGCATAATGGTGTCATTTTAAAATGCCTGGAATGTGTGTGTGTGTGTGTGTGTGTGTGTGTGTGTGTGTGCACGCGCGCGTGTGTGTGTGGAAGTAGGGGGAGAGACAAGAAAATTGTCTTTAAATGCTTTCCTTTCAGCACACCTTAGCTGTGATCTCAGATCAGAACCTAGCTCTCTTGAGAATGAAGACTGCTTTGACATTTTTAGTGAGGAAAATCTCAAGCCACTTATATGGATTTCTCACACAAGATTTAGACAAAATATATATTTATATGAGATTTAAACAAAATAGTTTCTATTGTAACATTTATAATTGTTATTTGTTTCTCTGTTAAATTATGTTTGGGTTTAAACTAAATCGACTCTCAGTAAGAATGAGCAAAAGGTGTAGATCCCCATTATGTAAACACATATTCACATGTGTATTAGCAAATTTAACATGATACAGAGAAATATACAGTATGTCCACTTTAACTAACATCAAAAGTGAACATTTATGCTCTGACTTTAGAATAATGTTAAGAAAATCCGACTTACATCTGTAATTCCATTTTTAACGAACCCATTGTGACTTGGTATTATCTTTATATGGTTCTCTACTTCAAATATCAGCTAGTAAAAGATTCACTCATCTTATATATCATATATACCACAGTGTCAAAGTCAAGTGCAAAAGAGTATAGCATGAGAAAGCATTCAGCTTGAACCCTAAAACATCAGGTTTCACTTTATCTGTGTAGGGTATTATTTTAATGTAGATTGGTGTATGGATATGATATTATTCAAAAGAAGTGATGCTTATAAAAAGCTATATCCCTTGGTAACGATTTAACTCAGAAAATTAGTCTTGGTCTTTTTATTTCTTTTTTTGCTAGCTGTACTTTCAAAAGTGTTATATTTAGGCGACTTCTATTTAAACGTAAAAAATGATTAAGCCCTTGAGTTATCCTTATTTAAATTACAGACCCATAAGTGTTGCTTTTCATCGTTGGCAAAAATTAGAAAGTATCAACTTAAAATTTAAACGCATCTCTATCTAAGAAACAAGTTTAATAGTTTACAATATGTGGCAATTTGTGTGTGATGACTACTTCTGAGCTCTGTAAGCATTCATTAGCTTAGTTTCCTCCCGTTAGTTTGCAATAAAAATAATATTTGCCATTTAGTAGGGGCTTTTCACCCTCAAAGTGCTTTTCAGGCATCGAGTGGTTTATTTATTAATAATCTGTGTTTCTGCTTAATAAACTAGATTTCTATTTACAATCAAAGGGAAAATTAGAAAATGTTCTACATGCAAAAAGTAAAAGGAGTTGCTAACAGACTATCAAATTCCATATTTATTTTACCCTGCCCATTATTCTTAAATAACTTTCTGCTAGCCAATTAAATTTTCAAGGTCCCAGGCAATGAAATATAGAAGTCTGTTTCATGTCTGTTTGTTTTTCTGATTTGGGAGGAAGTAGGTTATTTTCAAAGTTTTTACCCCTGCAAATTTATTCATGCAAAAGGAAACTTGGTTTCAGATACTACAGATTAGACACCAAAGAGATTTCTTTTCATTTGTGTTTATAAGAACATATCAGCAGCTCTGTGCCAGAGGTGGGGAGCCCCTGGAACTACTAGGGTGTCAGCTCAGAGGCCCTTGGTCGGGTTCTGTTCCAAACAGAGTAGGAACCACAGACAATTCTTCTAAAGACACAAGGTCTCCAGGACATTCGATTTTTGCCTCTTAGACTCTATCTTCAGGGTAGTGGGTGGGTGTGGGCAGGGGTTAGCAAAGCCCCTCAGTAGGTGACCTCTACAGGGGAAATCAAATAAACTGGCCAGGTATGACGTGGCATTTAAATGACATCGATAGTCTCAGACATAATCACCTCTAATATATCCTTACACTGTTTTTCAAATTGACCTTCTCTTCTCAAGATGCTGTTCCCTGAAAATGAATGTTTAGTTGGAACTTCTTATACTTTTGTTTTGACTTAACTATGCAGAATTCTCACGAGGAACATCTGAAATGTTTGCAGTTTTCTGGACATTCCTTTGAGAAGGCACAGGAAAAATGAAGGTACAAACTGGTTTGCAAAGAGGATTAAGTGGCTCATTGTCCTGCAACTTAGAGATATAAATATAGGAAACATCAAACAGCTCCAACACATTGGAAAACAGGCTGCATTGGTACTGTGCTATCTCTTAAGGCTTAGAGATCATTGTGATAGTAGGTATTACTTTATGTGTGGTGACACTTTACAATTTTTACAGTATTTTTACATATATGCTCTTTTTCAATTAAGCATACTTTCACCTCTTTTCACATTGATTTTGGCTTGTTTGCTCCTTAATATTTTTGTTGTGTTTCTCTCGATAAGAATAGGGTAGTGTAAACATCACCCTAGCATGTTTGCACAATGCTGCCTTGTTGTAATTAACTGTATTTTTCAAAGGTCTTTAAGACACTCATAAAAATTTGCTCAGAGCTAAGCTTAGAATGTTAGGGTCTGATCCCGCAAGTGAATTCCTTCAAACACCGTAATAACCTGGATTTTGGTCATTTAAAAATATATGCACGCGAAACAAATTCTCTGAGAGGGTTTCTCTTTTACGAAGTGATTTGGTGTACCTCCCACTCTTATTCATGCAAAGAATGTGTTTAAAAGTTAATTTGGTCCTTTTAAATGGTTGAGCAGAAGTACTTGAGGCAGAAATAGGCCTTATGATTCACCTTCAGTTTAAAAGCACTAATTTCTGCCTTCTGGGTGCCCTTATAACAACTCGTCCCAATCTTTGGCATCAGAAAGAAACTTTCCAGGAAGAGAGGAGGAGATGATAGAGAGAGCCATCCCCCTCACCCTGTAGACATCCCCACTGTAATGCCCTGAAGGAGGCAGAAACAATTTGCAAAATCTCCATAGGCAGGACAGAAGTGGAGGTGCACCACTCTTTTACAATTCCTTCTGACAGAACACCCAGCGAGGCCTGTCTCTTCACCCATTAGGACCTTAACTCACCTCTACTAGCCTCATAGAAACGGAAGACTAGGTAAGAGGACTCACATCTCCCTACAAAAAGCCATTTGCTGTCTCATTCCACATCTTTTCCTAAAAGCAGCATTCATATAAAATAAAATTGCAAAGTTGGCCAGGAATGGGAATAAAATTGCAATTCAATTGCTTTTTTACATGTTGTAAAATAATAGCGATAAATTAAATAATCAAAATATTTAGCTGTGTAAACTGGCTTCTGCCACTTGTGTAGTTACTTCTTTTCACGAGGAAGGTTGCTTTACATACCAATAGGTGTTTTTAAAATTATCTCAATATCTATTTAGACATGCTGCTCCAGGAAGGTCTTCTGGTTTTTTCAGTTGAAATTAATATTTGCTAATAAAAGAACTGTCAGGACTTTGAAGTAAACATTCATTTATGTACCCAAAAGAACAAGACATTTCTAGTTTTCATTTGTATGGTTCCCCCTGCCCCAGTCAGGAATCCAGCATGGCTGCAGCTCTGGCCAGAACCAACATCAAGTTCAAAAACGACAGAGAGGTACCTCGTTGAACAAGAGACATAGAATATTAAATTAATTCGTTTTATCAGCTCTGTATGCTCCTGGCAAAAACAAAGACAGTGTGTGGGCTGGATTCTGCATGTACTCATAAAGTTGAAGGTGTTGGCTCTAAAACGACTGTCAAAAGGAGATTGTACCATAACCCATGAGAATAAAGGGGGAGACTCCAGAGGAAAAACTCAATCTCGCACCTACTAAATTTTCATATCTATTTCAGGCATAAGTGGACTTAAAAATTTTGTGGCTTAAAGAAAAGTTCAGTGAACGCAGCAGAAACTGCAATGCTGAAGCATTTCAACGTGGAGACACTGAAGCACAGATTGGATTGAGGAGCCGACCTTAGCACATGTATGATCAGAGTCCAAATCAAACACCAGAGGAGATTATCATCCAGGAGCAGTACCCCAAAGGTACCTGGATACCTCAAGTTTTCTTCCCAGGCCTCCTCTTCTGCCTCTGCCTTCCTTCCTCAGGTAGGCCCATGCAATAATTGAAAAGAACTGAGATTCTGTAATACTTTTCAAGGATTACCAAGTCAATTACTGAGAGGGAGAAAAATAAAAGGGAAATAGTTGAGCATCGCATGCTAGGGCACATTCAATTCGAACAGCTCCCAGGGATTTTAAATTCTCTCTATATGGTGAACAGTGGGTGCCTACATGTCGCTGGCAAGCCCACAGCAGTTTAAGGTAATATTTTGGTCAGCAGGTGTAGACCCCAAATGAACAGTGGTTTAAGACCTGGATTGTGAGAGGCAGACATGTGCCAAAATTAGAAAAGCATTCTAGGGCTATTATTTAACATTCTACATATGTGAGATACAGAATAAAAGAATGAGAATTATCTTAAAATCCCTGCTAAGGCAGGGCCTGCTTTCTCAAGGCAATCTCAAGCTTTAGTAGTTCAGACAGATTCTCTAGCTGACAATTAATATTAATGGGTAGATTTCACAATGTGGCATTATCACGCGGGAGATGGGTGGGCACACCATCTGGGTTTTGGCAGGTATTAGATGTAATCAAAGGGATTACTTGGCTCAGGGAGAAATAGAAAACCTTGGGTTTGTTTAGTCTCTTTCCTCTTTTGTTTGGACGCAGCTCTAGGTGTGCTTAACTATTTTCCACCTTGTCCTTTATTTGTGGTTGGGAACATCTCCAGGGGAAAACAAAACAAAACAAAACAAAACAAAAAGGGATGGACAACTTGCAAAGGTAGTTTGGATATGGAATCATGGCCCATTTTCCTTTTCTACTAAAAATTCACCAAATATTTATTGAATGCCCAATATGGGCAAGGAGCCCTGCCAAGACACCTCAGTCATCTTTAGCTTAAACAAGGTATCTGTATTCACAGGTCTATTTCTGGATACTTTAAAATAGGCTGAAGGGCACACTAAATTTTCAAAGGTAATACAAGATTTCTTGGTCCATCTTTGCTCTCTTCCCACCACTTACCTCTACTAACACACACGCATGCGCGCGCAAACACACACACACACGCACACACACACACACACAAATGTTATTTGAAAGATCAAAAGGGAGCATCTGCCTCAGGTTTTAGGAAATAGTCACAAAATTGAATTGCTTATTGAAAACATTCAATAAACTAGACCAGGGAACCTACACAAGTGTACATATTTATCTTCAATAAAAATAAGTAGACGTTTTTGATTGGTTAAATTCTTGGAGGAGACAGGTGATTAGTCAGTCTTGAGGTACCAGAATCTTGCTGATTCCTGCTGCAGGTAACATGTGGATTTTATGTATAAATATGCTCTGATGATGGGCGAGAAGTCGGCTTACCACCTAAGACATTCTGGCCCACGAAGGAACACTTCTAATCCTCTGGTTTTCCTACCCATGATTGTCTTGCATCCCACAGATAGACGCCCTCCTAACCCAAAATAATATTGTCTTTGCTTAATATTTATCACACATCCAGGGAAGACAGCAGTGACATAACCCCACCCCCACCAGCCAGTGATGCAGATGCGGGTCTCCTCTAGGCCTTCTCATAAGCACACAGAACCTCAGAAGAACCCAAGTTCTGTCAAGGTTGTTTCTGGGTTTGATTATCTTGTCCCAAGAAGCCCGGCATGTGTGATATGTATACATAATCACTTAAGATATGATGGAAATTATGCCCCCAGATTTTTTCTACACACAGATTAAAACTGGGCCAGTCCCATTTGCAAGAGTAGCAAGACGTAACGACTCATTTTTTCTTTACCTTTTCCTATGCCACCCAACCCTGCACAAAGCTCATCCCCTATACCCATCTCCCCAGCTAAAATAAACTCAGCTGACACCACTTCTTTCTCCCCACCAGCTATTTCTAGGCATCTTTTTAGGTGCAACAGGCACATGCTCCACGCTTTATGTGAATCTTTATAAAATTCTGCTGTTAACATAACTATGTACTCAACTGCCCAGATGCACTTGAGCTGTTAAACCTGCATGGACCAAGAGAGTAACCACGGACCTATACACATGCGAGCACATGCGGCTACTTAAAGTTCATTAAAATTAAATACAACTAAGAATTCAGTTCTTCAGCCACACTCCAAGAACTCAGCAGTTACATGTGGCTAATGGTGCACAGTGAAGATAGAGAACATTTCCACCATCACAGAAAGTTCTATTGGATCGCGGAAGAGACGTTTCCTGGGCTCCGTAGAGAACAGCTTGGGAGAGCCAGGCCCAGCAGCTCACTAGTTTCCTCTCAAATCTAAATGCCAGCGTCTTCTCTGCAGACGTGACACCCAGGCCCTCTAGCATTTCAATGTGGGAATCAGGGCAATGGTGAAAAGCCTCCTCAGTGCGGAATTCTGGGGTAAATTCTTTGCGAAGGGGTAAAAGAGGAGGGAAGCTTCCTGGGCAAACGATTGGGGGCTGTTCCCGCTCCGGCGCACCCAGCTCCTTGCCGGTAACCCAAGGTCGCGTGGGGCCGAGCTTTGGGGTGTGGGTGGGAGCTGGGTAGGAATTCGGTGGTGATGGGGCATGCCCTGCTGACACCGCCTGCGCCCAGCGTCCTCTCGCCCCGTCCTTTAGCACAAGGGCGGGCCGGGCAGGACAAAGGCTCGGGCGGCAGCTGCTGGACTCACGCGCAGGGGCGGCCGCGGCCACCCGGGGCGCCCGCCGCCTCCGCGGCCCCGGGGGGTTGGGGCGGCGGGGGGAGGCCGAGCGCTCGCCTTTGTCTGCGCCGCCACCGAAGGCTGAGTCCGCAGGAAGCGGGCGCCATCGTGCGGCCGGAGCCTGGCACTGCGCCCCCGTAGGCGCGGCGCGACCCTTGCGCAGCCGGCACCATCAAGCTTGGCCGGAATCTTCGGCGGACGGAGGTGTCATCGCAGAGTCCACTGCTTTAACTGCCACGGTTGGTTCCATTATGTCTGCTCTGTGTTACGAAAACATATTACCGCTTCTAATAAAGGCAACTAAGCCAATGCCAGCAGAAAAAGTAGAAGTAGACATACTTGTCCACATAGCCACAATCTAGAATATTTACTAATATAGCTGCTTGCATATGCATGGAATATCTCTGGATCGTTGCAAAAGAAATTGGTTATAGTACTTGACCTGGTGACCTAAGGGACCCTCGTGTCTAGTGTGAGTAGTGGTGATTCTTTATATTTTTATACCATGTGCACATATTTCCTGTTCAAAGTAAAACATCTAAAATTTAAAGATATATGTAATAAAATGTGTCTGTGGTATGTATCATGTGCAAATGTTGCTGGAGCCAAAGTACATAAGTGAGAGAAAAGTACATAAACATGCTAGGTCCCTGCTCTCCTGGGACCCCAAGTCTATACAGAGAGTCCAACAAGTCCCAGAAACAGAATTAACCCACATTTCCTATGCTGCTTGGGAGCTTGAGCAACCTTGTTCAGCAGATAAGGCTCTTGCAGTCTTAGGATGCAAAATGTGTTTGCTGTTCTCACTTTGTTGCCCAAACTCCTTACATGGCTTTTGCCTCAGAAAATGCTCGCCCAGGGAAGAAAAGCAGAAAAGGACCATTTACTCTCTGGCTTACTTTTGAATATAGGAGTAGAGTTGAAGCTATCAGAAATGACACTCTGTCTCCTTTCAACCCTGTTGTCTCTCTTTAACATCCAATCCCATCTTCCAGCATGGATTTCAACCAATTTAACCTACAAGGCCACTTACCAAATGATAATTGGTTACAGTTAAGCTACTTCCAATAGCTACCGCCTGTACTGTGACATATTTGCAGAATTGGGCCTTATGAGATGGACCCAGTCATGCCTGGCCCTGAGAACATTAGCTCTGGCCAAGGAGCCAAAGCATATGTCCCAAACCAGCAAAGCTCCTCCGGGTGGGGATCACACCATCATCCTCTTTGCGGTGTCTGATTCAGCTTTGTTGAACTGAACTCTAAACTTGTTCTTTATTTACCCTAAAAGTGCTCTGTGGGATCACAGAAAATGATGGGACAGGAGAATCATCCCTGAGGTTGGGCTGGAAGGAGTATGGGCAGCAGGGCAGGCCCTGAGGCCTGGAATAGTCCCTCCTGATCATAAAGAAGACTGAGTCTGCATGCTGACTGGGGACAGCTAGAGTCTTGAGGGTGGGGAAAGCAGAGAGCCTGGGAAGGCCTCACCCAGGAGAGAGCCCTGCTGGGCTGGGAAGACATAGCCTTGGGATGAGAAGAGGGGAGCATGAGTGAGTGTGTGTGTGCACCACATGCAAGAGTGCAAGAGAGAGAGGGAGAAATAGAGCGAGAGAGAAAGGGGGAGAGGAAGGGAGAGGTGAGCATTGTATGTGGCTGGGTATGGGCAGTGGGCATTCAGGAATGCTGTCACCAACTTGCTTGGAACAGGTGATCTGATTTGGGGAGTAGGTAAGTGAGAGCTTCTTGAGTCACAGTCTCTACTGCTTTATTTTCATTCTCCAGATACAGGTTTCAAAAATGCAAATGCTAATCCCCATCCCTCTCCTGGAGCTCTGACAAATCTCCGAAGCACAGGCAGGAGGTGCTTGGCAGGACAGTGAGAACATGACCAGCATTTTTTTTCACAGTGAGGGAAAAGGCACTACAGGTGTATCTAAGATCTGCATGGGGCATAAGCTGTGTGAGCTGGTTTTCCTGTTTTCTCTCTAGAACTCAGAGTGGGTGCATCCTTCCACATTCTCTACTCCTTCCACAAGGTCTCTCTGGGACCTGCCTTGATGCTCCTGATGGGGTAGACAAAATGAATGAGTGACAGCAAGGAGCTCACTCCCTGGAAAATCTGCCCAGTCAACAAGAATGTGCTTATAATCTAAGCATCACTTAGGAAAAGAGACCAGTCAGCATGCAGTGGATTCAGATTCAGTTTCATTTCTTGAGTAACTACTCAGCATCCCACACTGCACTGAGCACTTAGAGGCAGGGTATCACCTACCATTTTGTTTTATTGGAATCCCTGTAACCTAACAAGAGTGTCAGTGGACCCCACCCTTCCGGAGAAGACAGCATTTCCACAGCACAATCAGTGTTTGGATGGATGGTGTCCTTGGATATCATTTACTGGTCAGGTCTTCGGTCTCGGGAACTGGATAAGATGCCTCAGCTCACACTGATTGAACATATCAAGAGTCAGGGGCCCCCTCCAGCTCCTTAACCACGGCTACATCACCTTCGCGTCTCTCCTCTCAGAAAAGGTTGCTGTCGTTGGCTCCTTGAGGAAGACTTGGGCCTCCTTGCGTGCCTTCTCAGTGGGGAAGCCCTTTGCCCTCTCAGTAGAGGAGCCGTGAGGCTTCCAAGCCTTGCCTTGCACTCCCCTTGGGCTCCTGGCTCGTGGGAGGCAGAGGTTGGTGAGAATTAATTGTAAAGTGCATTGAGAGGCACAAATGAAAACCAGTCCCGCGGCGGAGAGATTATTACTGTTGGCAATTTGGGTTTTCTGAAATAGCTCATAGGATATGACTGTGGCAGCCCAAACCCCAGAGGTGAGCTCAGGGCTGATAGATTTTCTGAGTGGCCCCATTTTGCTACAGTCTTCACGCCTCTCCTCCCTTCAGGGCCAGGGTTAGCAAGACCGAGAGGGGCCTGGGCTGGGAGCGTTGTCCCCTCCGAAGGCTGCAGATGCGAGGGCAGCTGAAGGCTGACCCCCATATTCTTGAGAGAAGATCCCCAGACTTCCCAGAATAATTTCCTTCTCACTTCACTGTTCCCTTCCCTGTCTGAAATGGCAGGTGACCTAAGTGGGAGCGGTGTGCAAATTGATTCGGAGGCGATCAATGGCTCGGGGCGCGGCCCTGGCTCGCTGCCGTGTCACTGATCCTCTCCAAATCGATTCACACACCGTTCCTTCTCAGCACACCTGCCACGTCAGATGGAGAGGGCTGAGTGAAGTGAGAAGGAAATTACATGTTCTTCGGGCCTTCGCCGCCGCCGCAGCTGCCACCACCGCCATCGCCTCTCTTCTCCCCACTCGCCCCCGCATTTCAGGCCGCCACCGCTTTCCTCCGGAATCTGGCGAGCCCTTTTTCATGCTGGTGGAGAAGGAACCCAGGAGGCGATGGAGCCGCAAGGACCCTGGCTTTGGCCCCACCACGTGGAGGACTCTACACCACGTGACTGAGTTCGCCCTCCCCCACACGTTTGGCTTCTAGGGCGTCTGCTCAGGGCTTCTTATTTGTTTACTCTCTTTAAAGAGACCATTGTGAACCAACTCGTAAACGGACCGCTGACTTGGTAGGCCCAGAGTCACTCAACATTTGAAATCAATTAACTTGAATTCATTTATTCATTCATTCATGGACTCACCCAGTCATTCAACGAGCCTCAGTGGAACCCACACTGCAGGGTGCCTGTCCACCCTGCATGACCAGAGACCAGGCCCGCTCCTCAGCGCTCTGAATTATCACCAAAACAATCTGCTTTGGAGAAGACAGAGTATGCTCACAGGAGTACCTTACAATAGCCCAAACCAACACAAATAAAGGGGACAAGTAAAATAAAGGAAAGATTCCTATAGCTATTTAATCAGACCTCATCGACTTGCTGCAGTTCTGTCAGTCTGCTGTTACTGGTTTTCTAGGAGACGAGGAGCTTGCACCAGCGCGTAAACAGACTGTGTCGCTAGCACGGTTTTTTCATAGCAAGACTTTCTTGCAATGAATAAAGGAAGCAGTGCATTTTACATTCCGGCGCAAACTCCTAGACTGGCACTTTGAGTCAAGACCAACGTATTCATTAGTCACAGTAGGAAGAGTGTCTGGGTCCCACAATGCTTTCAGGGACTGTGAGAGACTGAATAATGCCCCTCCTCCAAGATGGCCACATTTTAATTCCCAGAACCTGAGAACATTACATAGCGAAAGGGACTTTGCGGATGTGATTATGTTAAGGATCTTGAGATGGAGAAATTATTCTGGCTTATCTGCATAGATCCAAAATAATCAGCAGGCTCCCTATAAGAGGGAGGCAAGAGAGGAAGGGTTAGAGAAGGAGATGCGATCACGGAAGCAGTGTTCAGAGAGATGTGAAGATGTTAATGTGCTGGCTTTGAAGGTGGAAGAAGGGGCTATAAGCAAAGGAATGTGGGCAACCTCTGGAAGGTCAAAAAGGCAAAAACGAATTCTCCCTTAGTTGCCTCCCAGAGGAACCAAACCTGCCAACACCTTCATTTCAGTCCAATGAGATGGATTTTGGACTTCTGGCCTTCAGAATCGTAAGGTAATAAATTTGTGTTTTAAACTGCTAAGTTTCTGGTAATTTGTTACAGCAGCAATAAAAAACTAACATGGGGCCCACAAAAAATGTTTTAATTTCTTTTTAGAAAAAATGAACGTTTAGGTTAAGGAAAATGTTTTAACTTATAATCTTAATATAGTCATTTTGTATTAATGCAATTGTAAAAGAGAATTTTAAATTTTTTGATGGAGGAAGGGGCCCACTAAGGCAAAAGTGCCAAGGCCCACAAAAGTCACAAAGAGACCTTCAAGTAGCAATGATCATGGGGATCCCCCTACCCCAACTCCTTTAGCAATTCTAGAAATCAGAAAACACAGATCTGATTTAGAACTAAACAATCCTTTTGACTACTGATCTTGAAACAGTCATTCTGGCTGTTTATTGTAAGTCCTTCAAAAACCAATATTCTTAAATAGAATTTTAAAGTGTGCTAAATTTATTTTCCAAAATACATCCAATGACATTTATAACAAGAAAGGCTGGGTCTGCTTTCTTCTCTCTCATACAGTCTTCTGTGGTGCAGAAGTGGGCTGCTCTGACAATTAGTGGTGTTTCCACATTCGTAAGTGAGGATTCCTTTTGTTTGAAAAGGCCCTTTGGAGATTTCCGGATTGCGTGGACGTTAAATAAACAAGTTCTTTAAAAAAAAAAATTTAATCTTGCTTCTGTCTATTCTTGAGCCTCTGAAATCAAGATTCCGCCACAGGCAGAGAACCCAAGTGACTCCTCTGAGCGCACTCTTTGACTAGCTGTCCGGGTTCTGACACATTCCTTTGCCAACAGCAAACAAGTGAGAATACTTCCAATGAGCAGTGGCACCTCTTCTCATTTGTAGAAGGGAGTGTCAGCCTGAAAATAGTGGCCAAGTGTTTTGACGCAAAAAGCAAGAATTTCAGGCCAACTGAGCCAAGGGGCCTATTCTTAGATGTGCATAGAAGGCTGAGAGGTCTCTGTGTGGGTTGTTGGAAAATGGTTAGGGATTTGCGACTTTTAAGTGGCTCTTGAAACTATTTAGAGATGAACAAGCCCCTGCAGGTTCCACTGATCGCAGATGTTTTCATTCCACCTGACCCTCAGAGTTCTTCTCAAACATCAGCTAGTTTCCGAGGTCCTCCCCAGTAACTCACTGACCAGTGGGGATCGATCCTTCTCACTCCTAACTACCCATGATCCCTTTATTCACTACTGTATACTTAGATGGTGTCTTAGTCCCTTCAGGCTACTATAAGAAAATACCACAGACTGGATAGCCCATAAACAACAGAAACCTACTTCCCGCAGTTCCGGAGGCCGGGGAGTCTGAGATCATGGAGCCAGCGTGGTTCCCTTCTGGGGAAGGCCCTCTTCCTGGCTCACGGCAGGCGCCTCCTCTCCGTGTCCTCACATGGTGGAAGGGAATAGGCGCCTCCTCTCCTGAGCCTCTTTCGTAAGGCACTAATCCCATTCATGAGACTCTACCTCATGACTTATGCACTTCCAAAGGCCCTACCTCCTAATACCTAATACTTCCTAATTTTGGGGGGTTAGGATATCAACATAGGAATTTGGGGGGGACTTAAACATTCAGGCCATAGCAGATGCCATCCTCAGAAGCACTTTGCAGAGTATTCCTTTGCAGGGTCGTATCGACATGGTCTTCATCCTACTTGAGTTTTCAGAGGCATTTGGTGTGGTTGACTGCTTCCTCTTCCTTTCTCCCCGAGACCTCTGTGCCATCTACTTCCTCAGTTCTCCTCACGCCTCACTGACTTCTTCTCACTCTCCTTTGGTGATTCTTCCTTCTCTAACAAACCTCTAAATGCTGAAGTACCTCAGGGATCTGTCTTTTGTTCTTTTCATCCTCTGTCCACATTCCCTCCCTATATGATTTTAGCTAGTTCCACAGCTTTATGATGACTGCCAAATGCCTGCCTCTAACCTGGACTTCTTCCTTGAGCTCCAGACTCATATTTCCAACTAGTCACTCAACGGCTCCACGTGGATATTGTGGTGGCTTTGTAACGTATTGTCTAGACTAGACTGAACTACATTTTCCAGGATTCAGTTAAGGTGGGCCTCAGAAAAGCTTCTTGAGAGATTTCGGAGGGAGGAACGAAACCAGCAACTGTGCTGTAACTCACAGGTATTGTTCTCAATCTGTCAACTCACTTCTTAGCGTAAAGCAACAAGGAGGGCCTGCAACTGCTTTACCTTCCCCTGGATCTTCCTTCAGCTGCTCTGAATCATGAGTTGGGTGTGTG
>NW_011888872.1:668995-673745 GCF_000151845.1 Pteropus vampyrus | reverse complement strand
ATTCCAAATCCTATAAGACTCTATACATTTTAGCCCCTGATGTTCCTTGGGCCTCATTTCCCCCACACTCGCCCACATATTCTCTATCTATATGTGTACCCCACTCTCAGACGTGCCTGTGCATACCCCAGAGCCTTGGCACCAGCTCTTCCTCCTCCTTAGAATGCTTTCCCTGGCTCCTCACACTGGCTTCCTCCTTCTCACTGTTCAGGCCTCAATTCAAACATCACCATTGCAGAGAGAGCCTCTCCACCCCCACTCTACCACGTTGCCCTCGTTTGTCTTCACAGGACTTCTCGTGTGTGGCCCTGTCTTACTGATGTATTGCTGTCCATGGGTTTCTGGAGCATCGCCCCTCTCTGGAATAGAAGGTCTTTGAAGGCTGGTATTCTGTCTGGTTCGCTGTTGCACTCTGAGAGCCAGAGTATACCTCATGTATAGTAGGACCATAATAAATACCTGTTGGCTAACTATTGGTAATATTGTCTTCTAACTGGTTCAACCTTTTTACCTCCCCAGTGACAGTTTATGCACCTTAGGAATCAAAACCACCTTCAGCGTCTTCCGCAGTGATTAGCACAGGACTGGGAGCATAGGTGGTAGGTTCTCAAAAAAGTTCACCACAGGAAGAATGGGGGTAACCACAGAAATCATCATCGGTGCCCTCTTCACCCCATTCCTCTCAGTAGTTCTTTCTTTTCTCTTGGCTTTGCCTCTTCGCTTTTTAAGAAATGCCTAAGAATGCTGGGCCAGTCAGATGGGATTCTAGGCTAAGCTCTGTTGCTAACTAGGTGTAACTCTGGGCCAGTGGCCTTCTGTGGTTCTCAGTTCCTGTAACTCTAAAATGGGTGGAGACCATTCGGGGCATGTGAATGTCAGAAGAAGCCTGGTATACATTGGCAAGGAGTAGAGAGGGGCAGTGGACTCCAGAGACTTCCAGAGTGCCCACCTTCCTTCACACTATCTCTTATATCCATCAGGCTTTTGTTTCTCTCTCTCCTTCTGCTTTAGACTAGACAGGGCCCTTTTGCCATTTCCTAGTTATCTCCTCAGAAAGATTCTGCAAGTCCTACTTTCTCCCTCTTGTTGTCAGGAACTGCTGGAACCCTCAGTTAATGTCTACTCTCGTGAACAGTGCCAGCACCTGATGTCTGGGCCACCCTTTTGAACATCTGCCTCTCTACTCCCCTGAAATGCTACCTGTGTTCTGGTTTATAAAAAGGCAACAGAGGGTGGAGAGCTGAGGACTTGGTCACTCTCCAGACAACTCAGGGCAAAAGCACCATTATTTCCAACTTAAACTGCTTAAATAATTGCTCAACTGCATACTTCGGAATGTAATAGCAGAAGTGTTTTGTCTTACATCCTTCAAGACATGGCTATGAGAGCATCATGGCTCGAATTCCTTCGGAACACCATTCACTGAATAGAGGCGGCAAGCTTAGCAGAATAGGGGTATGGGGAAAGCTGCTACTCTATTTTGGGAGCTCCTATATTTACAAAAAACCGCAGCAGTAGATCTGATGTCCTGATGCCCTTAACATCTGAGCAGGATCTGCTGGAACTCTATAAAACTGGAGATCTACTTGAAAAAAGCCTCATGGTTTGGGGAGATTGTGGCCCCTTCTACAATAACTACTTTGAGTCTGAGGCTCATGTTGGCATAAGAGCTACCAGGACCCCTGAAGGTGTTTTGTCAGCATGTCCTGGGGTCAGTCCCTAGCAGACTAAGCAGAGAGAAAGAGAGGTAAGTAAATAAGCATAATGGGCAGCCACCCAAACTGCTGGTTGGTGTCTCAACCAAGTTGCTCATCAATTATTCCGGAAACTGTCTCTTTGGACAGGTTGGGCAGAGCTGTAGCAACATCTTTTTTATAATGGGGTCACTGAGGAATTCCAAAATAACAATTTCTGTAACTATGCAGATTATACCATATTGTTAATTTCATGGTGTGTATTTACAGGATCACAAGGACAGGAGATGAGCCTTATAAGGGTGGCCCATTACATTCCTTGAAGTCTTTGTCATTCCTATCTGCCAGAGACCACAAACTAGCTGTATTGAAATTCTCATTCCCTCATCGCTTCCTCTGAAATTTGTCTGAAGTCAAAAGGTATGGGTTGCCCAATGT
Organism: Pteropus vampyrus; assembly: GCF_000151845.1. Taxonomy (NCBI): domain Eukaryota; kingdom Metazoa; phylum Chordata; class Mammalia; order Chiroptera; family Pteropodidae; genus Pteropus; species Pteropus vampyrus. Next base: position 671,613 of record NW_011888872.1, on the reverse strand, counting down.
GGTTGGTGCAAGAAGAGACTCAGGAGAAAGAATCTGAATCTACTTTGGGGTCCACAAAGACCAACATTCCCTTTCTTTTTACTAGGATTATAGAATGCTAGAGCTCACAAGGGATACAAGAGATGGTTTATGGGTTGAATTGTGTCTCTCCCCACCACCAACAAATTTATATAAAGTCTTAACTCCCAGTACCTCAGAATGCAACCTTTTTTGGAAAAAGGGTAATTGCAGATGTAAGTAGTTAAGTTGAGGTCACACTGGAGTAGGGTGGGCCCCTAATTTAATATGACTAGTGTCATTATAAAAAGGGGAGATTTGGACACTGTTACACACACAGGAAGAATACCATGTGAACATGAAGTCAGAGATCAGCCAAGGAATGCCAAAGATTGCCAGCAAACCACCAGAAACTAGAAGAGAAGTATAAACTAGATGTTCTATCAGAGTCCTCAGAAGGAACAATCTTGCTGACACCTTGATCTTGGACTTCTAGAAGACTCCAGAACTGTGAGATAATGAATTTCTGCTATTTAAGCCCCAGTCTGTGTCACTTTGTTGAAGCAAATGAATACTCCTCTTCAACAGGAGTTCTCAACAGGAGAATATTGACCCCACCAAGGAGCACTTGGCGATATTTGGAGACGTTCTTGGTTGTCGCAACTGAGATGTGCTACTGGTATTCAGGGATGCTACTAGACATCCTACAATGCACAGAACAATCTCCCACGACAAAGAATTGTCTGACTCAAACGTCAGTAGTGCCAAGATGGAGGAAATTTCTTTTGAAGATACAGAAACTGAAGCCCAGAGAGTTTAAGTAATTCACAAGATCACTAAGAACCTTAGGACAAAGCTGGAACTAGGATCCAGAGTATCGGCCCAGATAGTGAGTAAGAAGAGATTACGCCTAGCAAGAGCCCTGGGAAAATCATGTTCTAAGACACAGGCAGAGGAGGCAAAGAGGGAAGGAAGTGTTAGAAAGGAAAGAGGAGACCAAAGAGGATGCTCTCTCCAAGGCCAGTAGAAGGGGGGCTGCACAGAGTCCACTGCACAAGGAGCCCAAGCAAGAACTCTACACAGGGCTCATGGAACTTAGTGACAAGGATGTTGCTGAGTGGCCGTGAGGAGAGCAGCTCCATTGGTCCACAGAGTGGGGTCAGGAGGAGACAGAGTGAGACTGCTCTGGTGTAATCCCCTCCTTTTGAGTGTGAGCTGGACTTAGTGACTTGTTTCTAATAAATAAAACATGGCAAAAGTTATGGGATGTCACTGCCAAGATTAGGCTATAAAAGACTATCACTGTAGTTTTTTCACTCAGTGTCTCTCTCTTGCCCTCCCATTCACTCAGAGGGATGTCAGCTGCCATAAGTGAGCTGCCCTGTGGAGAGCCCACATGGCAAGAGACCAAGGGAGCAACTGAATCCTGTGAACAACCACTTGAGTGAGCTTGCAAACAGATCCACCCCCAATTAAGCCTTGAGATGACTATAGCTCCAGCCAATACCTTGCAGTCTTTGAAAATCCAAACCACACCCAGATTCCTCACCCACAGAGAATGTGAGATAATAAATGCTATTGCTTTAAGTCACTACATTTTGTGGTAATTTGTTACAAAGCAATAGCCAACCAAAGCAGTAAGCAAGATAGGGTAACATTCACAAGGAATAAGAAAAGAAAATTTTCAAGCACATTTAAAGAACTTCTGGAGCCCTAATTTACAAACAGATTTGCTAAGTATGACATATTTATGTATTCATTTGATGAGTTTCTTAAGAACCTCTACTAGGTCAGATTCTTATTTGTATATATTCTCTATTTCTATTATAACACTTTTCAGACCCTGTGATGACCTTTTTTTTTTTTTCAGATTTCCATCTCTCCATTAAGCTATAAGATCTTTTCAATTTTTTATTTTTCAACTACAGTTGACATACAATATTATATTAGTTTCAGGTGTACAGTGTAATGGTTAGACATTTATATAACTTACGAAATGATTACCCCAATAAATCTAGTACCCACCTGACACCATAGTTATTACAATATTATTGACTATATTCCCTATGCTGTACTTTACATCCTCATGATTATTTTGTAACTACCAATTTGTACCTCTTAATCCCTTCGCCCTCTCCACCCATCCCCCAAACTCCCCTCCCATTTGGCAACCATCAAAATGTTCTCTGTATCTATGAGTTTGTTTCTGTTTTGTTTGTTTTTCGATTCCATATATAAGTGAAACCATATGGCATTTGTCTTTCTCTGTCTGACTTATTTTACTCAGCATAATACCCTCTAGGTCTATCCATGTTGTTGCAGATGGAAAGATTTCATTCTTTTTTATGGTTGGCTAATGTTCCATTGCATATATGTACCACTTCTTCTTTATCTATTTATCTCTTGATAGACACTTAGGTTGCTTCCATATACTGGCTATTATAAATAATGCTGCAATGAACATATGGATGTATATGTCTTTTTTTTAATTTTTATTTAAAACTTTAATATTCAATAATTTAATTTGTGGTTTGACTGTGATATGTATATGTCTTTTTGAATTAGTGTTTGGGATTTCTTTGGATAAATACTCAGAATTAGAATTACTGGGTCTTTCTTTA
>NW_011888872.1:639475-668805 GCF_000151845.1 Pteropus vampyrus | reverse complement strand
ACGTTCAGGGTGGCATGGTTGTAGCCTTTCTTCTTCTTCTTCTTAAAAAAACCCTTTTAACATTTATTATAATACTGGTTTGCTGGTTATGAACTCCTTTAGCTTTTTATCTGGGAAGCTCTTTTATCTGTCCCTTGATTCTAAGTAATAGCTTTGCTGGGTAGGGTAATCTTGGTTGTAGGTCCTTGATTTTCATCATTTTGAATATTTTGTGCCAATCCCTTCTGGCCTGCAAAATTTCTGTTGCAGGGAAAGGTCAGCCACTGTTTGTGTCCTGAGCTTGGAGGTGCCTGAGAGAGGCTAAGCTGCAAACTAAGGCTGACTGCTGCTAGTACTGGGATTAGGGCTACTTAGCAAGAGGTATAGGGCAGGCCAAGGCCAGATGCTGCTTGTTTGGGGCTTGTAAACCTTTGAGAGATTTTAGGAAAGTCTGCAGCTTTAGCCAAGACAGACTATTTGTATGGAAAAGCCACTGAAATTGGCTTGGGTGGACCTGCAAGTTGAGTCGGGTAGGATCTCAGGGAATCACCAGGATAGAGCAAACAGTGTTAGTCAGATTGTTGGAGACTCAGATATGGTGCCCACCTCCATCTGTACCCTGTGCGGAGGGAGGTCTTAACAAAAAAACAATGGCTGTTCCAACCAACAGTTCTGTCTGGGAGAAAGCTGCCCCTCCAGCCCTCCCCCTGAAGCCAGACAATTCGGTTTCTCCTCATATGTCCCTGGTACCTTTTGAGCTGCTGCCCTAGCATTGGAGCTCAGAGCAATTGAGTCCATCAGCAAATAAGTCTGTGCAAGGCCCTTTAAGAGGAATGCCTGGGACTCCAGCAGCCTTCTATATCACTCAGCCACAATCTCTGCTAGTTTTCACAGCTTAAAGTTTTGGGGACTTCTCTTCCTGGCACTGAAACCCTGGGCTCGGGAGACAGATATGGCACTGGGACCCCTCGATCGTCATGGGGGACTGCACAGCCAAGAGATCCCTCCTGATTTTTAACCACCACACATAGGACCAGCCCATTCTGCATAACCACCCCTCCTACCAGTCTCGAGGTGGCTTCCTCTATATATCCTTAGTTATAGGACTTCTAGAAGTTCAGCTAGACTTCAAGTGATTCTCAATGCTGGTTGTTCTCGAGTTTAGTTGTAATTTTCAGGTGGTCATGAAAGGAGATAAGCACAGCACTTACCTATTCCCCCATCTTGACCAAGCTATAAGATCTCTGAAAACAGAAATCTTCCATTCAACTTAATATCCCTAACATGTAGAGTCATTGCTGACTAAGTGTTGGTTGAATGAGATTCTAATTATTGAATGTTTTCAAAATTTCTATTATTCACACCTTTTTTTTTAAATTCAAAGTGCCATCATTAATTTAGTTCTACTCCCAGGAGGAATCCCAATATAAATTGAGTCCTGGTAAACTGAGACTAACAGAGGAAGAAAGATTAATGAGAAAATTTTATTTCCTCCAGTGCTATTTGAGCTTTGTTAAAAGTAGGAAGGTATAATTTCTTTACTTATTTGCCCAGATATGGACTATTTAAAATATGGGAAGTGTAAAAATACCTAGACATTTTAAGGGAAATTGGAATTGGAAGGTGAACATTTATCTTCCTTCTGCTACAGAAATTCCACATATTCATGAATTAATTTATTTAACAAATGACTCCCTATCCTGCCATTTCCTATGCAACCTTGGACAAATCCCTTCTCACCTTCGGACTTAGTGTCTTCATCTGTAAAATAATAGGAAAGGTGGTCAGATTTTATGGTTCCTAATTTCTACCTCATATCTCAAGTTCTCGGAGTTCTATGAAGTATACTGAGAAATTGTGTACCTTTAGACCTAGGGCACACCTGGGTCTGAATCTCAGTTCTACTTCCCAATGACCTTGAGTAACTCATTTTGGTTCTGTGAGCTTCAATATCCCTAAGTGTAAAAGGAGGTTGTTGGTAGAAATTAAAAATAAAACTTGTAAAGTATCTGCCTAAAAAGAAAACCCAAAGTAGCCATGGCCAATGTGTCATGCACTAATGGGGAAATACAAAAGAAAAATATAGGACATTACACCAACTTTCTAGAAATTTCCAGTCTGGTGGGAGACACTGTTGCCTACAATGATGTTTTTAAATATTCTCTGGCCTCTGCTTAGGTAACTATAATGTAATCTTGATTAACTATGGACATTTTTCATTAGCATGAAATTTTCCCAAAGCTTTTGAGATTCAGGCAGTGTATCCTATTCTCACTTAATTTCCCAGCCTCAATACCTATGGAAAGCAGTGGTTTTTCTTTTCATTTAGCTTACATTCGCTGCCCTGTAATTTGATTCCTCTTCTTCATTCTTAGACTCTGTCCTTTCTTCTCAAACAAGAGGGACTTTTTGGTTTTAACCAACCCCTTCATCTTCCTGAATTTTTCAGCTAAACCATTTCTAATGCTTTCCTTTTTCCAACATAAATAGTCCTTGTTCGCTCATTGTCCCACCCTGCCTCACCTCTGGCTCCAATTAGAGCAATATTTATTTTTCCTTTTTAAGAATATCTCTAGTCTCTACTCTTCAGAAATGAAGTAACCCAGCTCGTGTTAAAAGCCCTTTATTATGGTCACAGAAAATCTGCTCTGACAAGATCCACCTCGACAAGATTGTGTTGCTGGAGATCCTTCCCTCATTTTATCTGTCATCTCACTTTCTAGGTCACATCATTTCCTAGCATCTAAAGTGTTGTCTGTTTATATATATTTTAAAGAAATGGAGGAGTGGAATGTAGAGCGAGAGCCTTGTGGTGCTCGAATGTAGAAAAAGTCTCTGCTAATTTCAGTGTAGGGCACTCTGCCATTTTCCAGAGAAGGAAGAGGAACAAACACACACATAACCTTTTCTCCAATGAATCAGTCAATTTTGATGGGGATTTTAGTTCTTTCAGACAGTCAGTGACAGCCTAAAGCCCAAACATAGTCTCAGGTTTGCTAAAACTAAGACTCAGGTCAAACCTTCAAGGAAGTGAATGTGAATATTTATTGGACTCATCCAGAAACATGTAAAGCATCAAAAGGCTTGGGGCTATGAGAACTCTAGGGTGATCCTACAGGTCCCACCTTCTTAGGAATAGCCAGTCACATAGGTCAGCTTGCATCAGACTGGCAAAATATTGTCATACTAATGTCTTATTCCTCAGTCTAGTCTGTCTTTTTCCTAATAATAATAATGATATCTATTTATTGAGTGCTTACTAGCTACTTGCATTGTGCAGAGTATGTGACAGGTACTATCACACATATTATTCACAATCGCCCTAAAAGGGAGGTTCTATTATTACCATCCCTGTTTACAATGAAGAAACTAAGGCCCAGTGAACTTAACTTGCCTAAAGGTGCAAAGTGACTAACGTGCAGTTAGGATGTGAATTCAGGAAGTGGGGCTCAGAGTCCAGCTTGGTTAGTATTATAGGTTGAATTTCAAAAAAGAATTGTGGGAGTCCACCCTCAGTATCTCAGAATGTGACATTTTTTGGAGATAGGGTCTTTACATAGGTAATCAAGTTAAAGTGAGGTCATTAGGGTATTCCCTAATCCAACATTACTGGTATCCTTATAAAAAGGGGAAATTTGAACACAGAGACAGATATGCACAGAGAGATGATATAGAGACACAAGGAGAAGAACAGATTCTTCTTCACAGCCTTCAGAGAGAACCAATCCTGTCAACACTTTAATTTCAGACTTCTGGCCTCCAGAACCGAAAGACAATAAATTTCTGTTGTTGAAGCCTCTCAGTTTGTGGTACTTTGTCACAACAGCCCTAGCAAAATAATACAGTCACTGATTCTCATTGTAAAGCAAAGACACTCTAAAATTCATTTAGCCAAAACTCTTGATTTCTCTTTCAATGTGATTATTTAACACTGGTTGGAATTCATTTGAAAAATCTTAAATCCTAGGTATGCAGGGTCTAAACTAACAAGGGTTAAAATAGTCTTATGCAAGGCTGAGTAATAATCCAGATTCTGTGCATCATCAAGCAGGGCCCAGAACAAGCCAGGGGTTCCACTGAGACTGGGCAGAGGCCTGCCAATTTCCCCAGAATACACTTACCAGCAGAGCCAAGTCATCTAGGTTTACATAAAAGAGAAGAGTTTCATGTAATTTTAGAGTCATCACCTTGAGGGACACTCAAATCCTCCCCCTGCCCAACAGACTTGGGCCTGGGTCTTCAAAACAAGGGACTATGGGTAATCAACATGCGAGTGACTGACATATGGCATCTTAGTAGTATACTGCTTACAGATAACTCCCTACTACTCAAACATATTGACTAACACTGGCTAGTGTTTCCAACAGGGTTATGTTCCATCAGCTGTGGATTCAGGGCCAGATTCTTAGATGACCTCATTGAGACTTAACACCTTAACAAAGCAATATCTGATATCCTCTGATTAAATAGTGCTAGCCAACTAGACACTGTCCTTCTTTCCCTCTTTCATTCCTTCCTTCCTATCTTATTTGTCTCTATATTCAGGGTATATTCTTTGCGTATTTCCATTCTGGCATGCATATATTTATAGGAAGGAACATTAGTTTCTGGAGGCTACCATTACAAATTACCACAAACTTGGTGGCTTAAAATAGAAATAAAAAATATATAAATAAATAGAAATTTATTCCCTTCAGGTCCTGAACCCAGAAGTCCTAAATCAAGTTGTCAGTAAAGTTGGTTCCTTCTTGGGGGCTCAGAGGGAGATTCTGTCCAATGCCTTTCTCCCAGTTTCAGGTGGTTGCCAGCAATCCCTGGCATTCCTTGGCTTGTGGCAGCATCACTCAAATCTCTGATGTATTGTCATATGACATTCCCTTTGTGTGTGTCTTTGTGTCCAAAATTTTCTCTTTTTATAAGGACATCAGTCATATTGGATTTAGGACCCAACCTAATCTCATATGACCTCGTCTTAACTTGATCATATCTGTAAAGACTCTATTTCCAAACAAGGTCACCTTCACAGGTTCCAGGTGGACATGAACTAACTTTTGGGGGACACTATTTGACTCAGTGCAGAAGATGACTTCTGCATCAAGCATGGGCTCCCTCCAGAGGCCTTTCAGATCAAAACCAGTGTCAAGGTCAGAGCAGGCAGCAGGACCAACTGGCCTCTAGATTATATTGGTTCCACAACTCAGAAACAACTGGAACCTGAGTTGGGCATTCAAGTCCCAAAATAATAATGAAATTTTGGTTCTTCTTAAAAAAATAATCTCACTACATTGCTACCCTAGGATATCACTAGACTTCCAGGGGACACTTGAGCCTGCCCCAATGTATGTGAGCTACTTGAATGCTCCTGCAGACCAGCTGCTCTCTGTTTGCTTGGAGTCTGGTCGCCAAGTCAGCTCACAGAACCTGGATGTTATTTATTTTACTCATTTGGCAATACTGAATCATGTGATAGGAATCAAGAGGAGAATAACCTGGTGAATTTGTGGCATTCATTTTCGAGACTGGTTGAGTCCAACAAATATCCAGTATAATCCACTTTCTTTTCTGTTCTTTCTTTAAAAAAAGAAAATAGAGAGATTTATAATTATTAATGCAGAAAGCTAGAAGCTATTATGTTAAAAAAAAAAAAAAACAAACAATAACTGGCAAAAGAGTATGTATAACCTGACCTCAATGGTGTGGAAATAAATGTTGAGAAACATTTAGAAATAATAATAGTGATAATAATAAACTACTATTGAACTCTTGATTCTATGCTACCCTGTGATAAGCATTTTACAAATTTCAGTCCTCACAACAGCCCCACGGAGGTCTTATTCTTATTTATACTTTACTACTTTCAATAGTTGGCTAATCTGCTACATATTAAGTGTGATAATATTTATAGTCACGAATCGGAGGGAAAGGAGTGTCATTTCAATATTTAACACAGAAATTAAGTTCTGTGAATGTATGAAAATAATAAACATGAAGTTTAAATAAGCTCGTACGTGTTTTTGTTTTATTTTATTTTGGTTTGGAGGGGAGCATATTTGATTCTCCCCCAAGAAATCTATTTTCTTCAAAATAGTCCCTGATTTTTGAACTCATATTCCTATCCTTTGACTCATTCCACTTTTGGCCATTCTCTCATCAGCTTAAAAAAAAATCTCTTGCGAGGAGAGGGGTTAAGAGTTGCTCAGAGTTTAATGGGCAACAGCCAACTTCTTTATTTCCAAGATCTGCCGTGTACTTCTTGCTGCTCTCACTGGGGCCAAATAAAAAATAGGAGATTTAAGAGACAAATTATCCCTGAGAAAGCCCCCTAGAACAGAGTAAAAATAATTGAAAAATGATAACAAGTGGCTGAAATGTTTGGAGAGATAAATGTGATTTATCACATAGCACATAAGCACAGACATGAAATTGTAACTGCAGACTTCCCTTAACATCTGTGTGACCTTCGGAGCATCCATAAAACTTCCACCACACACAAAAAACCATGTATTTCTGGTTGGAGATGAACCCTGGTTTGTGTGGCACTTTCTCAGATGCACCTTTTAATTTTTCTTGTTTTTTATTTTAATTGATCCTGAGAGGCATTTCTGAAGAACTTCAGTGAAAACTGAAAACAAAAGCAGTTCTGAATTCATACTTTGTGAAGTCAAGGCTATCTACATTGTCAAGTCTTCATGTATGAAGATGCGAGAGATTGTTTTATGTAAGACATGTTTTCTTCTCAACATATTTGCTAAAAAAAAAAAAGAAGAAGGGAGAAAGAACATATGCCTATTGCTTCATTGTTATCAGCGATATTAGTTTTAAGTTTCTATTGTGGCACTATTTTCTCTTCTTATAGCTGATTTTCTCACCATTCTGTGACAGAATATGAGACAAGCACTGCCACTAAAGAGATAAAAGTTTCCAAGACGAGCCTAGTGCTCTTTGGTATGGAAATGGGGTGGTTATGCCTCTTTGAGTTTTTAGGTTTTGCAGCCAAGAATTCAAGAATTAAGGCTGATAAAACTGCATTAAGATTATCTCACCTGCCCAAGTGTGGGAGAAAACATAAGTCCAGAATAAATTGTTTTTCTCAAAATAGAAAGACTTTTATGGTTCTATTTGGCCTGGGAACAAAGCTGAAAGGTAGGTGGGACTTCCCCCTCTAACATCTGCTTCTTGGATTGCTGGGAGCTCAGAAACTGGAAATCCCTCAAGCATCTCTATAGATGAAGTGCGAACTTGGGCTCCCCCAAAGAACAGAGGGCAAGAGATGGAGCCACAGGCAGCCTCTGGGCTGCTCCTGTATCCCTGAAGCTCACAGACTTACATGACATCAAAAATTCTGATTCAAGACCTGACACCTCGTCTTGAACAAAATAGGATCCCAATCAATATCTGTTTAATTCCAATCTAGTACATATATTTGTAGGTGTTTTAAAGACATCATACTTTCCACCAACAAAAATGTTCTTTAGGTAAAACCAACACAAATCCCAACAAGTGTGCTAAGTGTGCATATTATATATAGTACTTTATAATCAAATATTGTTGTCTCCACTGCAATCTGTCATGCATGCATGCACTATGGAAGACACATTACCAATACATAGAGCTGATCATGGTCTCATGTAGGCCCACCAAACCCAGCTGCTGACAGAACTCTTTGAGTTGCTCTAATACAAACCAACATCTTTAAATTCCCTAACTCTGCTGGTCAACCAGTTTCTCAGTTCCTTTTAACATGCATCTGCCAAACCCACCATCTTCCCAAATCATGCTTAAAAACCAGAAATCAATTCTGAAACAATGTTTGTTTAAAATTTTAAATTACCATTTAACAGCACATGCCATGGGATCATGGACCAAAAGCCCAAAAGGAGAATAATAATTTTTTAAAACAGCTCTGGGTAAGAATGACCTTGTGGAAATGTATTTTGCACATGTTCCATTGGTGAATTTTTGCCGTTCCTTTTTTTTTTTTTTTTTAAATGGGAAGCCGTCATTTTAGGAGATAATATAGTAACCTCAGTTAATTCGTATGCTGCTGTTCAATCGGAGTCTGAAAGCTGAAGGCCACGAGGTTGTGCTGTAATGGAAAAAAGCTTTTTAACTAAAAGCCAGGAGACCTGGGTTCTAATATCAGCTGTGCCACTGCCTCTCTGTGAGACAGTAGGCAAGTCGCTTAACCTGCCTATGTCTCAGTCCCTTCATCTCTAAAATGGGGATGATGGCCCCATCCTCACACACCAGGGTTCTTAAAAAGATGAAAAGCAGTAATGGAAGCAGAAGCCCATGACGAATTAGGAGTATGGTGCATTTGCCGTGTGTTTGCCATTGTGTGGTTTTACCCTCACCGCCTTCAGACACCAGACAGCCTGCCTTTGCTTCAGGACACCCCTTCGAAGCTGCTCCGTGTGGGGTTTGTGAGCCTGGGCGTTGAGTCTGACCAGCCTGAGGCTTGAATCCTGAGTGACCTGGGGCAAACTACATAACTTCCTGAACTCTCAGTAGCTGCTTCTATAAAATGGACATAATGATAACTTCCTCTTCCAGTTGTTGTGAGGCCTAAATGAGTCGCAGAGACTAAACATACTTAGTGAGGGCTTAAAAATGCCATCATCATACTTCTTGGCATTTAAAAAGATATTCTCTTATGGGAATTATCCCAAATTTATTCTTCTGGTCCCTAATTGTGTTTCAGTAGCTCACCCATTAGTAAGTTGGATTAGAAACCAAAACATCGACTGTTTCCTGATCATGTTATCTAAAGAATTCAGATAGTATTCAATGTGGGAATTACCTCCTTCCCTCTGAAAACCAGAGCTTCCATAAGAGAGATGGACAGAACAGCAGGCAGAGGTGATTTGCAGGGCATGCAGCACCCTGGGACAGATTCCTTAAGTTTCGGGACTGAAAAATCTGTGCAATTTAAGTCAAAAATGGGGTCATCTGGAGCTGTCCAAATAGTTATTAATGATTTGGGGCTTAAAACACAAATATAAACATTTTGAAAACAAAGAGTCTTGAAATTTCTTTGTAATTACCTTAAAAATCTGAATATAGCAAAGTATAATATATTCAGATTTTTAATAAGTACATATATGCCTATTTTAAAATATATATACTTATTTATAGTATATATTTTCTATACTAATAGTATATTTATGTACTTATTTTTAATAAGATAGTAAAGATAAGATATATTCAGGTTCAATAAATATTGAATATAATTCAGTGCTTCAACTGTCTACTGTCTGCAATTAGTTCTCAAATTTCCATTTAAATCTCCACCCTAGTTTTTACCATCAAGTTCCAGAGCAATAGGTCTAACTCTATCCTAGAAAAGTTATCACAAATTCATGCAGTAAATATATATGTTGAGGACCTACTATGTGTTAGACAAGCACAGAGGGAGCTTGCATTCTTATGGGAGGTACAGAAAGATGAATGGTAATTAGGGTGTGAGCAGAGCCACAAGGCACTTGGAAACAGCTGCACGGCTACCTACCCTGCCGTGGGAAGAACGGCAAAGCCTCTGGAGGAAGTGAGATCTAAACTGACATAGGTGGGGCAAGCCAACCAGGTGTACAGAGGGGGTTTAGAGGAGCATTCAAATAGAAGGAACAGCCTGAGTAGTGACCCTGAGGCAAGGGAAGGCATGTCGAAGTGATTGGAGAACCAGTTGTTCAGTGTGGCACACCATGATCAGATTCACACTATAAAATATTTTTCTGGAAACTATGTGTATTTGAAGGAGGCAGGCAAGACTGGAGGTAGGGAGACCAGGTAGGAAGCTGTGAGGTAATCCAGGCAAGAGATGATGGATGGTGGTGGTTAGTGAGAACCAGCAATCCAATATGGGAAGTTTCTATTGACTATTGAGCTCCCAAATAAACACTTCATTGTCTCTATTTTCTTTTCATTTTTTCAGGTATTGGATTTTCTTCGATCCCAGAGAATTGCTTCACTGAAATACTTGGACCAGGCCTTTCAGGCAGCAGCCTAGGATTCCAATCTGTACAGAACATTTCAACATCATAGAATAATCTGGAAATATAATGTCAGTTAACTCAGATTTCACACAGGACTCAACATAGCTTGGGGAAATATCAATTAGTCCTTGTCATAGGTTGAATTTTATTCCTTCCCCCAACATTTATATGAAGTCCTAACTGAATTAGAGATAGGGTCTTTAAAGAAGTAATCAAGTTAAAATGAGGTCATTAGGGTGAGCCCTAATCCAATATGACTGGTGTTTTTATAAAAAGGAGAAACTTGGACACGGGTATGCACAAAGGGAGAATGCCATGTGAAGAGAAAAGCAGAGGTCGCGGTGATATGTCTACAAGCAAAGGAAGACCAAAGATTACTGGCAACCCACCAGAAGCTAGGGGAAAGCCATGGAGCAGATCCTTCTTCACAGCCTTCGGACGGAACTAACCCTGCTGACACCTTGATCTTGAACATCCAATCTCCAGAACCATGAGCCAATACATTCCTATTGTTTAAGCCACGCGGTTGTGGTACTTTGTTAAGGCAGCCCTAGCAAACTAACACAGCCCTACTCCCCCCAGAACCAGACAGCAAAAGTCATCCCTGAGAGGGGATAGAAGTTGTTTTGGGGGGATGGAATAGTTCTGCATCTTGACTGTGGTGGTGGTAGTGGTTACACAAATCTGTACATGGAATAAAATTACATAAAACTACACACACTCAAATAAGTGCAGGTTTAAAAAATGATGAAAACTAAATAAGGTCTGCTGTCTAGTTAATGGAAATATACCAATGTTAGTTTCCTAGTTTCGATATTCTACTACAGCTACACAAGATGTCATGTTTGGGAGAAGCTGGGTAAAGGGTACACAGGACTCTTTTACTGTTTTTGTTAATTCTTATGAATCTGTAATTATTTTAAAATAAAAAGTTTTGAAAAAATTTTTAAATGTCATTTCTTACCAACACTGCCCTCTTGATAGTGAGTGTTTCTGCACTGCTCCCTGACAAGCTGCACCCCAATAGAGACACCCACCTGAGGTCAGGCAGCTGATGACTGCAGTCAGTGAAATTCTGAAGCTACATAATAGCGCGTAGTAGCACAGTGCTGCTATCAGAAACATGGGACTTATTTTACCTAAATTTTAAACACTCTAATACTCTTCCAGAACATGATCGGGTTTAGAAAATCACTACCAAAGGAAGTGGGGAAAAGGACAAGAACAGAAAGGTAGAAAACGTGCTAGATTCCTTTCAGAACACTGATCCTACTTCAGCCAGTAGAAGTTAATTAGTAAGAAAACTGACCCATGACCACAATTTTTATTTCTAGAATATCAGTGTCTTTAGTATTCTATTAAATTCAAGGTAAGCAAGTTTTGAGAGTAATTGTTTTGAATGGAATTACTGGCATGTCTGCAGTATTTTCATGTCTCTAAACCCAGTTCTAGAAATACTTAAAGGCTTTCAAGACCATGTCTTTACTAAAACAAGTTGGATGTGGGTGCAAAGGCACGTGAGGGTCAGATTGGTGAGAGATCTTGATTTCTCTTGGCTCCGTCATCTCAGTGCTACCTCTTACCTCCCCCTTTTTCTTGCTTGCTTTCCCCTTTTTCCACCCTTCTATTTTCCTATTCATCGTGTCATGAAGGGATGCGAGTAAAGGGTCAATTCCGCCCAGCATGGTTCTAGTGGAGATATGAATCACCAACAGCAACAACTACAAGAAGTGGATAAAAATTATAGGATGCTTTTCTCAAAGGGAGTTACAGAAATAGAATGTGTCACAACCGTCCTGAAGATTGAAACTTGATCAACATTTGAAGGGAATGAAGCCACAACTCCTGGGGCTGTCTATGGTCAAAGGTAGCCATTATGCTGGGACGATTAACTCCAGTGTCTTCCCTGAAAACAGGTTCTTCTCCATTTGTCAGATGGAAAAATGAAATTCTTCTCCATTTCCAAAAAAAGGCAGTTACTCAGAATACTTTTATCCAACAAAATGATTTTCTTTCTAACCTCCTCAGTCTAAAGGTTGCACTGGCTGCCTCATGGGGTAGGCGCTTCAGTGAGGAGAAATCTCTCATCTGTACTCTTGTTGCTTTTACACTTGGTGCTTTGTCTCTTGGGGGTCTTTAATAGATACAGGTTCATTGTGATTTTGATGTAGATAGATTTATTTTTTTCCTTTGCTGAATAAATTTATCATGAATGGTCTCCACAAAAATATGATGCTGGTTGTGCCTGCACTTTTTTACAAAGCTATATACCTTCTTCCTTATGAAAAGTTGAAAACAGTGGTTAAAAGTAGTTAGTCCACAAACAATTGTAACAATAAACAGAGCTTTTATATATATATATAGCAAACATATACCAGCTTGATTCCTGCCTTCACAATATTTGTCTTTATCCCTAGCCTGATGACATGAGTTACATATCACCCACATCCTTGTCAGTTTACTAACAAGTTCCTGTTGAGACACCACCATTCCTTTTGATTTGGCACTTTCTGAAGCCAGAGGGCTTCCTGATCTAGCCTAAATTTAAGTCCTGACTTTGCTGTTAACCAGCTGTGTGACCTTGGGTAAGTCACTTAGCATCTTTGGGCCTTTGATTCAACAAACACTTACTAAGCATCTACCTTATACTAAGAACCACCTAAGGCCCCTATCCTAGCAAAGCTTTAAATTTTGTAGGAGAAAAATAAAAGTAGGGAGGAAAAGAAGGAAAGGAAAAAGGGACTGGCATAAGTTAAGCTTCGAAAAGGCGACAGGATTTAGTTCCTTTATCTTTTTGTATCAACACCACCAAAAGGAAAACACAAAGTAGACTCTGCTATCCCATGTCTCACATCCCAGACCAGCCTCTTCTTAGCATTGCTAGGGCCCTTCCTCTTCATCTCCCAGAGAAGCATTTGAGCATTGGAGTCAGCTATAACTAGAAAATGAGGCAGAGGGAATGGCTGGGTGGTATTCAAAGAACTTCAGGAGGTAAGCTAATAAAATACATACGTATTTATGAGTATTACTTTATTTGTGTTATTTTTTATTTTTAATATCCCTTATTTCTTTTCATTGCAAGAGCAATTTATGTTTATTAGATAAAGAGAAGAAAAGTATAAAAGGAGAAATCAGAAAACGCTCATGATCCCATGCACCTAGGCAACCACCACCAACAACTTTTCTGGGGTAGCTCATTACTCTCATTTTAAACACACATATAATTGCTTCAATTTACAAAAGTGAGCATATACTGTTCTTCTTCTTCTGACGCCTGTTTTCTCTTCCTATGTAGACAGACAAAATGTACATTTTAGACACATTAATAAAAAAGTTCTTATATGGTGATTTTTCTAAATTAGTATGTTTTAATTACTCTCAATGACCTATTTTCTAAAGCAAACAAGGATCTATTTCAATGGATGACAGACACATTTTGCTCCCGCCTTCAAGGAAATGTATTTAGAAAAATCAAACAAAATTTAATATGGAAAAGCTATAGTGTATGCATTTTAGTGTCAATGTTCCAAGAATCGTGGACCTTATTGCATTTATTCTTGTTCAGATTTGAGAGTCAAGAAGAAAAAAGATTTATGAACTAATAAGATTTTTAATGATTACAAAAACTGTATCTGTTTGCTTCTTAAGACTAATCTTTTCCAAATGCTATAAGGAGTTCCATCACTTTGAAAAATTGTTTCCAACCTTTCGAATTAAGAAATAAATAAATTTGTTCTCATCAGGCCATGAGCTTTCACTGAGTAAAAACACGTAGTTCAGATTTTCAAAAGATGGTAAAAATTCTTCATTCTATGAATGAAGAGAAGCACACCTAGTTTAAAACTTCTCTCCAAACCGACATGAAAATTCATTGGTTTACCTGCTTATCACTTGTGACAATCAAGAAACACTGTCCATCTTTCATAGAGATCTGACCTCGGAACATGTCAACTCTCTCTGTTCTCTTGCATTTATGTTCAAAGGGATAAGGGAGAAGAAATATTTGAGACTTTCTAGAAAGAGTCGAGTTCAGTTGCTTCATTGTACCTTGGCTTCTCTTTTGAGAAGGGAGCCTTAAAGCAGCCACATCTGATGCCCTCTTGGGGTCACCATGATTCTCTTTGGTTTATGTGCCTTTGGGTAAAGGAATTCATCTCACATCCCCTGGCACTGCTGTCTCATTAGTTGGAAGACAAAAGTAACACTTTCTTTGTAGGCAGATCTTGCCCAGTCTCAGACCTGGTGTAGCCTTTGTAATCTGCATGGGGATGTTGGTAATAAGGACGGATGCAATTCAGAATGACATTCACACACATTGTAGCTGAAGACAGCTCCAAGTTGGCCTTCTCTGTTTCGGGTCAACTGTATTTTCTGTGTCTCTCTTTAATTTTACAGAAGTTGAATCTTCTGGGTTGGGTCCTCCTTTCCTCTATTATTTAATTCTAATTAATTCCTCCTTTCACCTTCTTTTCACAATTACTCTTTCCTTGAGTACTCAACATCTTATCTCCTCTTCACTGCATCTTATACTTCCCTCTAAGGAAAACAGGACCCATGAGAGGTGTGTTCTGAAAGGACTCAGGCCAGGAATGGAAATGAAACATCTCTTATGCTCAATGTTGGATAGCTGTTGTCCCTGGGGGCTCTCCCACATCCTTCCCAACGCAACAGGTGATTATGCCTCTGGTCAGGGCTCCTTCTGTGAAACATTGACTCTAAACTAAAAGTCGAAACAGCTCAGGAGTTTATAAAAATAGCCCCAATTAAGCAAAAATAGTCCTTGTTTCTGATAGACATGTGCAGAAACCTTGGATGTATGCCTTATTCCAGGAAGCTGGCATTCACCTGGCTAAGTATTTCTCACCCGCCTCATCAAGTCTGGTCCTAGGACTCCTCGCCAACCTGTCCTCCCCAATTCCTCAATATTCCAGAAACATATACCATGTCATTACCATCATTAAGTGCTTGTATCACAGGTCAAATGCTCACCATGATTCATAGGCTGTTCCTGAGACTCTTGGTAGTATTGGTTAAGTAGGAGAAGAAATTTCAAGTCTTAATTAGAGCAGATAAAGAAGTACGAAGGATGGTTAATGTGACCATCCAATAGTCAAGATTTCATTAAACATGCTTCATAAAGATGCGGCCTCTATTACCTATTACAGCACATAGTAGTCTATAATTAAGGCTACTACCTACTACTACTAACAAGTGTAGGATTGCCGAGGTAGTTAAGCAACAGATATTATCTTTAGTCCCTTCCTTTTTTGCCAGGGCTTAACATAGATGTTTCGAGCACCTACTATGTGCTAGGCACTGTGTTTAGCACTGGGAATAAGCACTGAAAAGACAGATACTCAGCATTCTGGAGGGATTTGTGTTATTGACCATGAAAGCTGATTATTACATGTAAGATAAAAGAGGAATAGGTAAATTTTGGAGAAGAAAAAAGCTCTCATGGTCTTTCAATTTAAAAACTAGCCTTCTGAGACCATGCCCAGAGTTTGGGGGTCCAGTGGTCATCCATTCTATGCAAATAACTCTATCCTCACTCATCTTTTCGAAACACTCTTTTCTATTCTTGTCAGGCTTTAAGAGATTTGTTTTTTTTTATTTTCCTGGCTGTCTCATTCTGTCCTTTAAACCATGACAGGAAAGGATTAATAGCCAGGAGAACAGAGAACCTGACAACTCAATTCTGTCACCCAAGAGTACTTATTAAGCTGCCACCTGTACATAGCCTTGTGTAGGATGCTCTTGCTAATAACATGTGTGTCTCTTCTCCCTGCAGGACATTGGCACACACCAAACTTTACAGGAAACTGCAGCTTGAAGGCTCATGGTGAGTGTGGGGTCAGGGCCTTGGATGAGACTTGAAGTGCATGGGGGAAAAAAAAAGGCAGATACGTGTCTAAGGTTAATTACATCCCGAGGAACTCACACTCTTAGAAACAGTGTGGGGAGGGGCTGGCTGGTGACCACATGAAGGTTAATGGCACTATTACATATTGAAAGAGTCTATAGTGTGTCAATAAAGAGATAGACTTCTTTTTAACTATGACATAATTGACCATAACCACTCCTCCGGTGCACTGAGATAGAACACTGAAAATGTGGGTCGTTATTAGAAGACACATACATACATACGCCCACACACATGTACACACCCCAAGGGTTTTGCTATGGAGACTCACTCCACTGTCTTTGGGTTCTCAGATAACAGCGGCATTAGTTAAAATCGGAAGAACTTAATTATTCTTTTTGTCATTGGGTTAAACTCATTTGAAGATACCAAAATGCTGAAAAAATGCTGAAGCTTAGCATGGAGAGAGTTTAGGATTCTCTCAGAGCAGGATCTTAAGGTGATGTAACAGTATCTGGGTTGGACCTGGAGAAGGCTTGAAGAGTAGTGGTCAACAAAATAGGCTTGAAAACTGTGTCTGCCTCACCATGTCCTGGGTGGGAGTTCAGTCTCTGTGAATATTTGCTAAACAAAGACTCTTTAGATCTAAGAAAGATAGGCAAAACTGCTCACAATTGCCCAGAGGGCAGGATGAGGAAAAACTACTGTTTTTAAGCCTCAGTTTTCTTTTCTCTAAAATGGGATGATTGCTCTGGTTTTGAGGATTACATGGGACAATAACTATGAAAATACTTCCTAATTATTAAGAGGATTGTAGCTATATATAAAAAATCTTTTTTAATAGTTTAGATATCTGTTTAAATGTTTCAACTTACTAAGGGTAAGAGTGGAATGCTTTAAAAGGAGATGTTCTCAGTCTGGATATATATTTAAAATTCAAGTGACTCTTAGCTCACCCAGGTGACTTAAATGGGGTTTAGGGAGGACAAAGGCGGGAGAGTTCTTATAGGGTGACAATTCATGTCTGCGTGTCCACGACTGAGGAGTTTCCCAGGATGCAGGATTTTTAGTGCCAACACTAAGAAAGAGCTGGGAAAACCAGGCTGAGTTTTGACCCTGGTCCTGTTTGAATCTCTTAATTTCTTGACCTCTAATTTTAGCCCTCTCATTTACAACAGAGTCTTAATAACCCTATGAAAAGAAGGGCAATATCCTTTAACTGAGTGGCAGCAAAACTGTCCCTGTGGTTCTTGGTGAAATTTTAGGGATACCATGGGAGCAGAAGGAAAAATATTCTATTTCATTCTGTTTATTCTCCCAGCCTCCTGTTACCCATCTTTGAAAAGAGCTGTGAGTTAAACAATGCACATCCAACACTGCCCACCTGAAATCAGTTACCGTGCGACTGCCAGGCTTCTCCAACCACAAATATGCAAGAATAATGTTTCCGGCATGTCAGTGGATAACATTAAGTTCTACTGAGTGCAAACTTGGAAGGTAAGTAATCAAGGTATTTACCTGATGAATGAAGAGTGGGGAGAAGGCGGTATCGTTTCAAATATATCTACCATTTTCCCATTAAGCCATGAAGCTTGCAGGTATTAATCATCAAAATAAATGCGCCCTGCCCTTAGGTGCGTGCAGCCTTGCATGAGAGAAACCACCAGTACAGCACTTCCTTGCATCAAATTACTGAAGATGAAATGAATTTTGAAACAATATCCCAGGTGAGTTAGACATTTAGCTACTTAACAAGAGGCTTTGCTAGGACCCTCGTTTATTATTTTGAAAAGTTAAGTCAGTTCCTGCCAATAATTTAGTATCATTCTGTTCACATCTCCATTATTTCACAGGCAGGAGATTCCATGGCTAATGGCCAGACCCTATTGTATCTTGAGTTTGGCATTGGAAATGGTTCTGAGAGCTTCCCACTGAGCCAAGAGTCAAGTTAGAGATCTCCTGTGCAGAAAAGGGTGGGCATTCCATTATTCTGCAATATAGCAGAGTAAAATAAGTAGGATTTCATTTAAGCTGTTTCTCTTTTTAGATTAGGTTAAATGGCCAAGATGCTAAAAGCCTCTATCTTGTACAAATCAAGTGCCTCCATCTGCTGGTTCTGACCATTCAGGCTGTAAGTCATATTCTGAAAAGCTTTTGATAAGCGTCTTAAGTGTAGGGAGACATCTCATGTGTCTTGCTAAGAACCAGCACATTTTCATATCGAAAAGATACTGCTCCTTCTTTAAGTGTCTTTCTTCCTTCAGGGGTATTTTAAAGGCAAGATTGAGAGTTTTAAACCAAACTGTAAATTTGAGTTTCAAATGTTAGTCCCCAGTTTTGGGGGGAAAAATGTTTAGAGGACAAGTCAGAAAATCAATATTTCAACGTGTTCCCCCTAGAAAGAGATCTGTTTAAGAAGGGAGTTCTTGAAACAGAGAAAGCTTATTTCCCAGTTTAAAAAAAAAAAAGAAAGGCGCAACATAGAAAAATAAAACGTAGTATTAGTTTACTTGTGACCAAATTTCCCTCCACCCATCTCTGGTCTGACTTGGCCACTGTGGACAGCCTTCCTCTCCCATTAAGGCCAGAGGAAGGGTCCCTCTGGCAGCAGAAAATCCTCTTTCACCCACTGGTTGATGCTTAAAATTCTACTATTAGGACTTAATCCCTTTAGTTTCAGCTTTGATTCCAGTTAAAATGCAAATACCTCTGGGTGGGGTAATAGTTTTAAACTGTTATCAGCCCTTTACAGTCCACTGAGGAGGAAGAAGCTGGGCAAATTTTACCAGGGTTGAGAGGGGGAGATCTGAAGACCACAGAGCAATGGAGGAGGAAGCATGAGCACAGAAGGAAAGTCTCAGGGCCAGAAAGCAACCTGCCCCTCCCAATCCCCAAATTATGACGGGATCTGAAAACAGAAACCTTATTCTGACCCACCAGGACAGCATAAATTTAAGTAGAAATTCCTCCACCAAAGAAACTGAGAACAGCATTAGCTGAACAATGGGACAAGCTGACAGCCTACTAAAGATCATTCAAATATTGGGGCCCGTTCTGCGATAAAAACAAAGGCTAATCCTCAGGGTTCAGCCTTTCTCTTCAAACTTTAACTAAGGAAAAAGTTTAGCCTTGTTAAAGCTATTATCTGTTCCTAAATTGCATAGTATATAAAATGTAAATGTGATCACACCACTCTTAAATTATTATAACAATACGCCATTCTGTTTTCTTCCCCTTGACATTTACAAAATTCATTTGGAAGAGTGGGATCTACCTCACAGAGATTAGTGATAAATCATGTATTTTTAATGAATATCAATAGGAGAAACCCCATGACATAGCCCACCATCTAATTTGATTAAACTGTGCTTAAGGCAACACTACCTCTCTGGCTAGGGAATAGCTCCATAATGACTTTGTGAGCATTATTGCAGGCTGTTTTAATGATTTAATGAACTGCCTCTATATTTAGTTCAATAGCCTTAAAATGATTAGTGTTTAAGAAAAATTAGCTCACTTTGATTTGATTCTATTTGATGGTAAGTTTAAATAACCTAACCCTTCAAAACACAGTGGAAAAAAAAAAATCCTAGAATCACAGCCAGCTAACTGCTAGAAAACATTATGACCATCATTAATAACCGTTCATTTATGTTTAGCTACAGTATCCAGCCTGACATGCTCATCGAGGAGCTGGGCTGTAGGAACAAGGGCTAATGCTGCATTTCATCTTCTCTTTCTACAAATGGAAAAGGGAGGGAGAGGGGAGGTGATGGGAGAAGCATAAAAAAGTCTTCCATTTCATATGTTGGGCTATAAGGAATTTTCTCTAGTTCAGTCCAAAGTGGGTATCTGTCTACACTTGGGAGAAGTTCCAGGTTTCCAAAGGAGGAGGAGGGGAAAATTGTTGTGAGGTTTTGAGCCAATCCCTCCCGCTGTGATGTGGGCAGCCAGTGTGGTTAGTTTGAGCAGTGTGGTCAGAAAGCTCCCTGGGACACCCT
Source organism: Pteropus vampyrus (assembly GCF_000151845.1). Lineage (NCBI taxonomy): Eukaryota > Metazoa > Chordata > Mammalia > Chiroptera > Pteropodidae > Pteropus > Pteropus vampyrus. The sequence continues at coordinate 648,970 of NW_011888872.1, read as the reverse complement.
AATGGGAGTCAGGGAGGCTTTCTGCAAAGAGGACCGAAGCAGATAGCATTTTTTAACAAGGGTAAGTGATCTGAGAGTTGGTGTGACACAGCAGGGACTAGAGCCAGCTCCTTACTGCAAAATAAAGAGGGTCGCAGAACATAAATAGAAGTCTGTTCTGTAGTATCCCCATGGGTCACTACTCCATGTCCATGCCCTAAAACATGGAAAGTAATTGCAGTCCTGGGGAACCAAGTACTGCACTTCATCTGAAAACATCTCAGCCAACCATCCTGGGATTGTGTAGAACACAATGTTAAGAAACCATCTTAGAGGAAAGCCATAAATTGGAAAGTCCATTTAGCTTTGAACTTTGATATAATAATAGAGAACATTTATTGAGCACTCACCAAACGCCAGGCACTATTTACGCTTCACATAAATTCTAAGAGGTGTTTGGTTATCTCCACTTTCAGTAAAGAAGCCAAAGCTCCGAGAGACTAAGCAGCTTACCTATGGTCACACAGCTAAGTCAGGAAGGGGCGGTGGGGAGGCAGAATTGGACCCAGGTCTGTTTGCGTTCAGGTCCAATGCTCTTTCTTACCTATTTTGTCATACTCCTTTCACTTCCCTATCTCTGCCATATGATGTGCTGAGAGTATTCTAAGTTAGAAACAGAGACAGATTTAAAGAAAATGGATGTCAGAGGAGGGCTGGTGAGTATCCAATGATTCACTAAATGAGGCCGCTCACCCCAGCCCTCATTACTCAAAGCTGTCACTGTGGATTCCTGGGCCTAGGGGGCAAGAATGCAATCCACTAACCATCACCACTCCTTGTCCTTGGGAAGGGAGAAGAAATATTTCTAAATGAACCATTGTCATCTGATGACAAAGACCTGTATTTCTTGGCATGTTATTATATACCTCCAAAATGCTTTTCCTCTTCTGTCTCCCTGTTAATGTACACCTTTCATTCACTCCCCATCCTACCCCTTCCTACACTCAGATATGTGCACACACAGATACACATGTATACACATGCACACACATACATATACACATATATGCACATGCTAATGCACACACATAGGCACACTTTTCAGTCCCATTTCAAGACCATTTACTGAGGTCCTAGTATGGACATCTCTGTAACACAGAGAAGAATGAAACAGGGCTCCTTCCCATGGTTTCTTGAGGAAGCACATGGTCTCCTGGGGAGAAGAGACTAGTACACATAATCATGTACAATGTCCCAAGGCCATCATTTCTCCTTTGGCATAATCCCAGACAACTCAATACTTTTTCAGTGTTCTCTTTGTAAAGGTGTCAGCCTCCTTGTATCACCCTCCTATGGTCTCAGAGCCACCTCTTATCTTTGCCACCCTTACTCCAGACCTTGACTTTCCTTCCTTGTCACCTCACCAAAGAAACTATTATGACACACTTGTTCTGGATTTACACATAAATGAGAAAAACTTGTGTCTTTTCCCCTCCAACAGAGGTTATAAGTATTTATCTTATGCTGTTGAAGAGTATCACGTTATTTGTGCAGGAGGTTTCTTGATGACAGAGTGGCAAATTCTTGTAGTATAGAGTAGGAAATATAAGTGAATGAAGTAAGGCATATGGGAACTGGTAAACTGCAGATGCAGATCTCATCCAAAGGGAGCAGTACCACTCAGCAACAGTCCACTGTTACCAAACAGGGATGCCAGTGTTGTTGGGGGGAACCCAAATGTTCAAGAAAAACACAAAATCCTGATTTCTGTACAAAATGTTCTAATCTTTTAAGGTTGGCTCATTAAAAAATAAATAAATGAGTGAATGCTGTGCAGGTTAAGCAAGACACACCTGCCATTCAAATACAGCTCACAGCTGACAGTTTGCAACCTCAGCCCCACAGTAACACAACAGCATGGACAGACCCAGATAAGTGAGGGCCAACATATGAGGGAATTTCAGCACCAAGGCCACAGCTCAGTGTGGAAGGATGCTCCTCTAGATGTTCACAACCAGCACTCTGGACACTAAAATAAGCACATTGCATCAGCTGAGGCTGACGTGCCTGTTGGGGTGAACCAAAGACTCTCAGTGTTGCTGCTAATGACTTTTCCTGTAACCCACCCAAATTTCTCTAACTCTTGATTGGAAAAAAAAAAAAAAAAAAAAGCTCCCGGCTGTGCATATGCAATATCCAATCAGAATTAGAAATTACTTGACCTACATCTTCTGACTCTGGTTTTGAGCACTGCATTCTTGAAACAGTTGCTGTGGAGTCGAAGATTCTAACCTTACTTATTGTTTACTTCTGTCCTGCCTTTGCGAGCTTCCTGTAATCACAAATCCCGTTGTTTTAACAGATAGAATGAAATTTCATGCAGAAAACAGGTCTTGACATTTAAAAAGCTTTATAGGAAAGTGGGAGACCATAATTTTCTTAAGGTAGGGAATCCCACAAATTTCCCACTTTAAATTCTATTTTTTCCTGGTGAGTGGAAAACTTATCCTGAAAACTGGGGTAAAGAGATGGAACAGCAGTTTTAGACCCCAAAAGGAAAATCTCAACAAGTTTTCTATATGTGGAAAGCCACTTGAAATTGAGTATGTGTCAACACAGATTTAATTAACTTCCAGCCAGGACATATTGGAAATGATCCCAGAAAGTTGGGACAAAGAAGAAGGTGTTAATTTCTCAGCAGGAGAGAAAGTGTCTTTTAACTGCATTGGATTATGGCTCAGAGGTGGGTGAATTTTCATATGATCCATTTCAGGTGGGCTGAAAACAGATGGCAATAAAAATCAACAAATCAGTCCCCAGCAGTAAGGCGGAAGGCATAGGACAGGGTCCAGTAATCGATAGCACAAATTTCATTCAATTTTTTGATATATGGGTAGTCCCAAATTCCCTGATTCTGGAAGGGGCAACAGTAAGGTGTCCTCAAGAGCAAGAGCTTAAAATCATGTTTCTCAGCAAGAGTTAAACCAGTTTAAAAATTTTTAAAGTCCCACACATTGGATGTGATTACCATCTGTGGGAGAAAGCCAAGAGGCTGAGAAATTTGGGGCTCTCAAACCCCAATTGATAATCGCATCCCCTAAACCAGACCTTCCCTCGCATCCTCTGAAATCCACAGAGATCCACAGGAAAGCATTAATAATGCACATAAGTCATGGCTTTGGTATAACTATGAAACTGAGAATATTAGAAATTTCAAATTACTAGATAGATAGATAGATAGATAGATAATAGATAGATGATAGGTAGGTAGGTAAGTCGATTGATCGATCAGCACCAGTTGAGATGATGAAGTAGAGCATAATTTTGGTGCTATGGACTAAATGTTTGTGCCTGCCATACACACACCCATTCATACATTGAAGCCCTAACTCCCCAGTGTGATGATATTAGGAGGTGGGGCCCTTTGGGAGATGATTAGTTTTAGATGAGGTCCTGAGGATGTCTTTATAAGAAGAGGAAGAGACCCCAGAGCTCTCTCTCTCTCTCTCTCTCTCTCTCTCTCTCTGCATAATGTAAGAGTACAGCAAGAGGACAATCTTTAGCAAGGAAGAGGGTTCTTACTAGGAACCAAACTGGTGCCTTGATCTTAGATTCCTCAGCCTCCAGAACTAAGAGAAATAAATTTCTGTTGTTTAAGCCCCCCAAGTCTATGGTATTTTTTATAGCAACCTGAGCTGACTAAGACGCTTGGGGAAGCAGACTTGGGTGTGATTGTAAATTAAAAAGAAGACACAAAATCAATGATATTGTACCCTGTTAGACAAAAGCCTAGAACATAGAAAGGGAAGTCTGTGGAGTGGGAAACTGACTCTGTTTATTCATTAGTGTTCAAGTGGTAGAGGCATTAAGTCTAGGGAATGTGAACTTTCTCTTCCCTGGAGAAGTGGACTCCATTGTGGGGCAGAGATGCCTCATGAAGCCAGACGGTAGACAAGATTGAATACTTCTCAAAGAGGTTCACTTCTCTATATCCTGGTTCCAGGCTTACCAAGCAACCTTCTCAATACAATTCTTGCCTCCTGGGTATACAGATAGCAGAGAGCGGGTAGACAGGAAGCATGTAGTTCAGTGATCAGAAAACAGTTCCCCACTCCAAACTAAAAAACCAAAGTCTGGCTGCTATATATCAGTCTCCCGTGAGCTTGTTTGAAATGAGTCTGCTTCCCCAAATCTAATCAGATCCTGATAATACCATGTCAAAGAGCTAGACCCAAGGCATTTACCAACAAATTATCCTTTGTTGGATAGCAACTCCGACTACCTCGATACCCCCTAAAATTCATTCTGTATGCCCAGCCCTGTTCTGGTGCTCAGAGGTTATAAATCAAGGTCCTTGCCTTCTAGAATCTGCCAGTTTTAAAATCTGACATAAAAAAATAGAGAACAATATACAATAGCAGTTGATTGAGTATCTGTGGGGCTTATTGGATGGCATTAAAGCAAAAGGAGGAGCACAACCTTTGGGGATAAGGGCTGTGATACTAGTAAACATACTATGTTCGATTTTATGGCACTTCATCACCAATCAAGCAATTACACATATTTTATCTGATTTAATCCTCTGGCTAACTGGTTGAAGCAAGTACTATCATCTTCTCATTACAGATAAAAAATTTGAAATCTAGAGAGCCTAAGTTACTTGTTCAAAGTCTTATGTCTAGTTATAAGACGAGCCAGGCCTCAAGTCCAGGTCTTCTGATTCCAAGGCCTGTGCCCCTTCTCCAACTCCCAGCTGAGAACAGGAAAGGAAATTGGGTGAATCCTGAGGACCTTTAGTGGGAGGGAAAAAGATACAAGCTGGCTCCTGACCTTCAGGGAAGGCTTTCTGAAGGATATAAGATTTGGGGGGAGATGCTACAGGGTGGATGGGAGTAAGGCCCGGGAACAGGATGTCTTTAGGCTCAAGGTTACATCCCCCTCCCCGAGATGTCCTGATGTGTCTCTGAGTAAAAACAAAAACAGTAATCTGTGTCATTGCTGAATCCAATTTTTGTGGAGTCTGAAGTTTGTAAAATTAAAGACAAAGAATTCAAATTACAAATACAAAATCTTCTCAGGCTCCCTGGAATAGTTCTCTACAAATCTTTAGCATCACACAAACCCATCTCTGCTCGGTCGCTCTGGTATTCATAAGCCCCAAACTCCATTCAGGACCTATCTGCTAATCTATCTCCAAAGTTATGAAAGGCTCCTGCTCTTCTCCAGGGCCTGATTTACAGAAAGGACCTGTATTAGTTAGGATTAGGTTTAGCTGCCAGTGATGACAACAATAACAGCAACACCAAAACAGTGGCATTAAAAAAAGAGAAGGTTATTTCTCCCACTATAAATCTATACAGTTTGGAGTTTACATGACAACTTAATGATCATCAGAGACCCAAGTTCCTAGTATCTTATTGCTCCATCATTCTTAACACGTAGCTTCTACCTCATGGTCCAATATGGCTGCTCGAGTCCAGGAAACATCTGTATTCCAGCCAAAATAAGGAGAAATTGCTGGAGGATATGCATATTTTTTCTTTAAAGAAACTGCCTGGGAGTTGCACACATCTCTTATGCTTGCAACCCATTAGTTAGAATTTAATTACATAGTCACACCAAGAAATATAGTCTTTATTCTGGATAACCATGTGAACAGCTACATGTGAAGAGTTCTATTACTAAGGAAAAAGTAGAAATGTATATTAAGAAACAACTAGCCACAGAACTCAAGATCCTTTGAGGAAGACTGTGGAGCTCCCAGTAAAGTCACTAAAAATAGACATAACACAGTAGTCCCCCCTTATCTGTAGAGGATATAATCTAAGATCCCCAGTGGATGGCTGAAACTGCAGATACTACAGACAACATATATACTATGTTTTTTCCTTTATATACATATATATGATAAAGTTTAATTTATAAATTAGGCACAGTAAGAGATTAACAACAGTAACTAATAAAGAAATCAAGATATTATAACTATACTGTAATAAATGTGGTCTCTCTCTCTCAAAATATGGTGCTGTACTCACCTTTTCAGTTAATTGAAGGACTTTATGGCTTCTCTTTGGCATACTCAAATTGCCAGCATTGCTACTCTTGCTCTTTGGGCCCATTATTAAGTAAAATATGGGTGATTTGAACATAAGCACTACAATACTGCAACAGTCAATCCAATAACTGAGACAACTACTAAGTGACTAATAGCTGACTAGTAGCATATAAAAGTGTGGATATGCTAGACAAAGGAATGATTCATGTCTCAGGTGTGACAGAGTGGGATGGATGGTACAAGATTTCATCAAGCTATTCAGAATGGCCCGCAATTTAAAACTTATGAATTGTTTACTTCTGGAATTTTTCATTTAATATTTTTGGACGGCGGTTGACCACAGGTAATGGAAACAGCCAAAAGCTAAACCACGGATAAGGGGGAGACTAGTTTAATGATTGCACGCTAGCCCGGAAGCAAGAGGATCTGACCCAGGCAAGCAACACTTCTTCAAGCCCTACTTCGAGCCCTAATGAAAACCACCATGGAGGAATGCTGAACATGTGCGGCCCTCACAGCCATTAGCATCCTCAGGGGCCTTGAAGGACCTAGCTCAGGTTCCTCAGGGCAAACCTGAGTTCCTTCCCAGCTCCATCAGTTACCACAGTGTCTCTAACTGGGTGGGGTTGGCCTCAACTGAATCACAAGGACTGAGACTGGGGGAGGAATAGTTTCCCAAAGGAAACTCAAGGTACTATTAGCAGAAAAGGGGAGAATTATGCCGGTCAAGCAGAAACAACATAGGCTCATTTTTGTTTATCGCTTAGTATAACACTAACTCATCAGACAATTATGAGGATTAAATGAGATAACATGTATGAATGCATTTAGTATAATGCCAGGCACATAGCAGGAGCCTAATAGATATATTTGATCCATTATAAAGAGTTTCAACAGAGTCAGGAACCAGGGCAAAAACTTTGGAGCAGAAGGCCAGTAAAGTGGGTGATGGCTTAGAATGGAGACAGTTGGGAGAAAAAGAGACAGATCGAAGTGTATGGCAGGTGCGTGGGTGTTCCCCAGAGTGGACCAGCAGCCAGGAATGAGCCAAACAGCTTCGGCAGATCGGGGTTCCGACCTAGAGGTAAGATAGCTATGATAGAAGGGTCAGGGACCAAGATATCAGGCAGGGCCCTGGCAGGAATCGGAACTCACTCAGAAAGGTTTGACTAATGAGTTCAATGAAGGGGCCATTTACAGTGGTGTGGTCATGGATAAGTGAACCTTAACGGGTATGGAGGCCCTAGAGACCAGCAAGGGGACAGTAGTCCATCCTTGGCCTGAGTGGTCAGGGGAGCAATCCTATTACTGGAAGCCAGTGAGAGCCGAAGACCCCGCCCCCATGAGGAGTGGCCACCCAGCAGGAACTGACATCACAGAAGGACACAATCCCTGCCAGAACCAAAGCTCTGTCTCCTTCCACCCTCCGACGTCCTGTTGGTGCTTCCTCTTGGCTGCCCCAGAAGCAAAGAGGCAGGGTGATCAGTCTGCTGAGGTCTGCCTCCCAGGGCACAGATGAAGGCAGACAGAGATCTGGAAGAATGAACAGAATATCTAGCCCAGCCACATTGATGGATCCCAGGAGGGAGCCCCCTTGCTCTCTTGAATCTTCTGCCCCTGACACAGAGCCGCAGATAAAGGAGTGACCGATTTTTCCTCCTACTCATGATTTCCTAGCAGTAGAAGAATGACATGGCCTCCAGAGGATCAAGAAGGCATGGAGGCCCAGGAACCCTAATTTCTCATGGGCAGAAAACTGTCCTTGCCTATTCCAGTGTAGCCAAGACCTTCACCTCACAGGCTCCATCCACCCCAAGCCCAGAGCCAATGAGACAGTGGTTGGCAGTGGGGGCAGGGCAGTCTCTACCTGCGGGGTCTGAGGTAGTCTATGCCTTGCCAGTGGAGAGAGCCTCTGAGGACCTGAAGTCCATGGAGTGGTAACCTCCCACAGACATCCCTCATCCCCTATGCCTAGTCCATTCGGTTGGGCTTCTGCTTCTACTCATGGTTTGTTCTTTAGTTCCAAACATACTAGAGACACTGACCTAACCTCCAGCCTGTTTGGCCTTACACTCTGAAAGTCCTTTTCCCAGCGTAGTCCTGATCTATTGTACAATGATGCTTACTAAACGTTTTTTGAGAGGGGATATAGTATAGGGTTTTAAAGTACAAAGTCTGAAGCTAGTGGCTTCACCATTCACTATGTGCCCGTGGGTAAGGCAATTGAGTGCTCTTTCCCCTTGTTTCATTATTCATAATACAGGGATGATAAAAGTATGTACCTCATACACTTGTTGTGTGAATTAAATGAATTAATAGATGTAGAGTGCTTAGAACATGCTTGGCACATGTTCTAAGTGGGAACCAATAACTTTTACCTAACTTGACCACATTTTGAATGAATGGTAGTTGAGCTGGCTGTGGCAGAAACAAGGGCTGAATTCAAGGAGTTGGTTTTGAATTATCCAGCTCCCCCACCAATGAAAAAATGACAAATATATCTTCTCAGTTATATTCTTCTTGGGTTTGGGGGGGTCTCTCTGGGAGGGGCCTTTCCTGATGATGTGAAGACATGTCCTGAGTGTTTCTGTGATTATACTTATCAGTAGAACAAGGAGAGAAGTTATTTTTGGTGTGTCTGGAGACAAATTGGAAAGTCCATAAGAACTAAAATTAATCTTTCAAAAGTATCTACTGCCTTGTGTGTTTACAGACTCTTTGAGCATGATAAAGGCAAAGTATGTGTGCATATTCTGCTGAAATTATATTTAATTCATGTAAATAATTCACCCTCTAGTGCCCCACCATCTCATTTTTACTTAAGAGCTAAAGCAGCAAAGATTCATTTAAAGTTGTGAGTATGCTTCCCCAATTCTTTTCTTGTTGTTTCCTATTCCCACATACAGGTCTCTTTGCCATCAGCAGTAGTGTGGGGTTTTCCCTCCTTGGGCTTGTTAATAGTCATGTCAGGTTCGAGGGTCTCTCTCATTTTCTTCTGTCTATAGATCTCTGATACCAGAGCCAAACCTGTCTCTCCTCACATTCATCCATCCAAGAAGTGATGTCCCAGAAGTGATGGATCTGGAGGGAATCTTACATACCATCTAGGACCATAATTTCAACTTACTAATAAGGAAACTGTAGTCCAGAGAGGAGACAGGACTTAAACAAAATTGAAATGTCAAGTTTCAGACCCAAAAATTTAATTTAGATAGCAAGATTTTTGTGTATGCGTGAATGCATTCATTTTTCAACTGGTGTATTTGATGAAATCTTTTCGCATATCTATGATGTACCAAGCACTAAATAAGTTTGATAGACAGACCCCTCCCCTCACAGAGCTTTTATTCTCTTAGGGGACATAGTTAGTAAATGGACCACTTCCACATAGACTTATAGCCCAGAACTCTTTTCTCTAAACCTCACAGTTGATATTTAGACAAAGAATCTGACTCTCCTTA
>NW_011888872.1:468292-639185 GCF_000151845.1 Pteropus vampyrus | reverse complement strand
GAGGGAATCTTACATACCATCTAGGACCATAATTTCAACTTACTAATAAGGAAACTGTAGTCCAGAGAGGAGACAGGACTTAAACAAAATTGAAACGTCAAGTTTCAGACCCAAAAATTTAATTTAGATAGCAAGATTTTTGTGTATGCATGAATGCATTCATTTTTCAACTGGTGTATTCGATGAAATCTTTTCGCATATCTATAATGTACCAAGCACTAAATAAGTTTGATAGACAGACCCCTCCCCTCACAGAGCTTTTATTCTCTTAGGGGACATAGATAGTAAATGGACCACTTCCACATAGACTTATAGCCCAGAACTCTTTTCTCTAAACCTCACAGTTGATATTTAGACAAAGAATCTGACTCTCCTTACCTATAGAATATGGTACATCTACTGTTGACATACACATCACTTATAGTCATTCCGACAAGAATGACAAGAAGAGCACCAAACCACTCACTTTAATCCATCTGACCTGTGATGATAAAAACAAAAACAAAAATTCATACACCAAAAGTTGCTTTTTTTATTATTGTTTTTCTACAAAGAAGTCTTTGCTTTTAGCTCTAATTTGACTGAATGTCATTGGTCAAAATCAGGATAGCATCAAGGAAGTTTAGTTGCCTGCACCAAACACCAAACACCATCCTTTCCTAGAAAGACTGTGTGTTTAAAGGAGGAGCACAGACTTAGGAATCAGAAAGACCTGGATTTGAAACTCTGGTCTACTATAAATACTTACTGGCTGTGTAATGCTCTGTAAGTGAATTCACCTCTCTGGGCCTCAGTCATCTATAAAAGATCTCCTTATGTATAAAAAGAAGGTAATAATACTGTTTCATAAGGTTAAACAGGATTAAATGAGGTAAAGAATGCAATGCATATCACATATCAAACACATCGGCACCTTTTCTTTACCACTCGCTCTTCTTTAGATAGTGCTTGCAGTTCTGGGACTAGTACCTTTGAAGAAATCATGGCAATTGGGAAACTTAGTAAAATGTGGCATCAAGGGGAGGGTGACCTAATCACAAACAAAACCTTCAACTTCTTTTCCTTTTACTTTCTGGAATTTTTTTCTTCTTGAAAGCTACTTTCTTCGCACACTTATGAATAAATGTTTGAGTCTGCCCCTAGTGGTCATTGCACGCAGTGCTAGTTTCCCTAATAATTCAGCTCCCAAACTTTCACCCATCTGTGTTCTATTAACCTTCAGTAGTATCTCTTGGCATAGTCACAACAGATTTTAATCTGAACAGAAAAATTAAACAGGAACAACTGTGACTAAAGTTAATAAGATTGATCCTTTAACATAAAGGTTAATCCTAGCTGCACATTCAAATCACACACAAACACACACACGCACAATCAATGCCCAAGTCTCACCCCAAACCAGTTGAATCTGAATCTCTAGGGAGAGGGTTTGAGCATGAAGAATTTTTAAAGCTTCTCAAGTGATTCTGATGAGTAAGCCAAGATACAGAATTAGATTCCTCAAAACTCTATTAGAACTTGATGAATGACAGTAAAGACTACTCCCTTGAAGGCAGCCCTCCCAGATGCTGTCCATGTTCAAAATGCTTTCGGTTTCCTCTTGGGGAGTTGCTTTTAGATCACATGGCATATATTTTGGAACAATCTCAATATTGGCATGTTTTTATCTTTTGACATTGGATTTGAGTTTGAATAAAAATCCTTACGTAATGATCGTAAAATCAAGTCAGCTGAATATGCTGGGCCATTTTGCAGGATAAGCTGGGTTTTGACCATTATTTGGTCAAAAACAACATATGGCCAAGGGGATGGATTTCTCTCATGTGCCTCATAATTGACACAAAAGACAATTCCAAAAGAGGGCCACATTTTTATCAGTAACAGCTATAAGGGGCCAATGTGTCACTCCCCAAAGTACCATCTTTAAAAGACAATGTTCATCTGGATGTGTGAGATCTGGTGGGACAATTAAAAATCTGCCTCATTACTTAAGAGTCTAACCCGCATTTAGAATCGAAAGGGGGAAAATTGTTGGGCAGGGGCAGAACCGACAGCCCCTGGGTTTTATGGAACACTGTTCACCATCCAGCACTGTCAGAATCCAATTTGCCATGTCTAAGCCGGTCCACATTCCAGGATGGCAGAGTGGTGGCCAGCCCAGGGAGAGGCCGAGGGTCTCCATTCAGGAGCACCAGAACTTTGCTTCTGAGCAAACACCGAGGCAAAGTGAGGTAACTAAATATTGAATTAAGACTTTTGCTTGCCCTCTAAACCCTCATAATGAAATTATATAACATTATATCAGATAAATCCTAACTGGTGAGAACATAAGACACTGAGAAGCCCTAATAATCAATCATATATCAACTGGACTTTATTTCCAACTCCAATATTTTGGAGTTATTTTCTTTCCCGGGTGAGATTTTATTCTCTCATACCTCCTCAATCTAATGTGCACATTAGCCATTGTGCCCTCCTGTCTGGAGTATCCTGTCCCTACCAAGGTGTTTCCCAACGTGTATTCCAAGGAACACTGGTTTGGTTTTGTAGTGTCCATTCATTTATTCAATAATAATTTGTTGAGTACCTCGTGTATTCCATGTAGGGACAGATCCAGGCTTTGTGGGGCCTGAAGCTTATAACAATCATGAAGGTTCTCTTTAAAGAAGAGAACACAGATTGTGAACACAAAATTAAGTATAGGTCTTTGGAAGGGGGTCTTGAAGCTTAAGCTATTTTACTTCCTGGTGCCTTTGTGAACAGTTCCAGGCACAGGTCTGGGCTGTGGAGCTATAATCATAAATAAAACAAAGACCTGCCCTCATGAACCTGATATTCTAATGGGACAGAAATAGGAGTTGGAGATTAATGGAATTTGGGGAGGAGAAAAATCCATGGTTCGGGAACTAGGGAGCTAAGCAAAATAAACGAGTTTCCTCATTTGAGCACTTTTTAGAGCCATGAAAATGCTGTTGTGGCCCGTGACTCTCCAAGAGGGGAACTGTATCTGCATCACTCCCCAGCTTTATTTATCAGAGAATCCTTCTTTGGTGAGGCATCCCTGTGGACTAAATTCTGTGAAACCCACTTTGAAGAAATCCTGCTCTGTAACATATTGGAAGCTCAGCATGTGACATCATCTGTCTGTCACCTGCCATGAAACTGGGTCCCCTTCTTGTGTAGTTCCTGCACTAATGAAATAATTTAAATCATTTCTCATTATTGTAGTTTTCTAACTCCTCTTCTACTGCTTTAGGCATTTGGAACACTTATCTCATTTCCTCTGCTTCCAACATTTCAGACTATAAATCTCAAAATACACGTCTCAAAACCTTTCCAATCAGTTCTTGAATTTTACATAGCATGGGTTCTGCATAAAGTAACAAGAATTCACCTTATGAGGGATTCTCAAATTTAGAAATGCAAAATACCAGGACACCTCGTGGCTTAAAAATCATCTGTTATCCTCAAGAATCACAGAAGAGTTAGCATTTGGGGTCATAAATCTGTCTTCACACCTTCCTTCAACCCCTCCACCAGGGTGAGAAGGCTCTTGTGGGGGGCCTTGCTTTCCAGTGGTAAGAATTATATTTGTCTCGGGTGCTAGTTGCAGAGACATCTGTGATGGCAGCCCATCCAGCTCCATTCTCAGGGAGCTAACTTTAGAAGCAGATTCTGCATCTGCTGGCGGAGTTTGACACAGCATATGTTTTCCAGAGCAGCCCTTCCCTATAGCTGACTCCCTTCTCATGTGAGGACATTTAATATATCCTGAGAACTATTCGTCTCCCCCCTCTTCCCAAACGTTTAAGCTATTTTTAATTTCATCCAGTTTAACAAGCAGTCACGTCTGGGGCCCATCTTTTGATTTCAAAATAAATAAAAAAGAATTGCTATGACTCACAATAGATTTCACCTCCAGGCAGGCCGGCAAATTTATCCACACCTTTCTCAAAATAAAGTCCTTCTCTAATATGCTTCCTGACACTCTTATTAACCCTTTAACCTCTCGAGCGAATTAAATACAAGTGAACCACCTCTGTAGTGGTTTTAACATATGTCCGCAATTTCTTTGACACTTCTCTCTTCAAAAGGCAGAGCTTAACACTCCTCTCCCTGAGAGTGGGCTGCACTTAGTGATTCGATTCTAAGAAAGAGAATATAGCAAAGTGGTGGTCTGTGACTTCCAAGGCTGGGTTATAAAAGGCACAGTGGCCTCTTCTTTGTTTTTTCTTGGATCACTCACTCTAGGGAAACCTAGCTGCCACATCATAAAGACATTCAAGCAGACCTATGGAGAGATCCACATGTTGGGGAACTGAGGCCTCCTGCCAAGAGCCAGCCAGGAACTGAGGATTTTCCCCATAGCCTTGTGAAGAAGGCACCTTGGGCGTGGATCCTCCAGGCCCAGTCAAGCCTTACAAAAACTAGAGCCTCAGCCAACGTCTTGAGAGCCTCTGAGACAGAATCACCCAGCTAAGCTGCTCCCAAATTCCTGACCTACTGTGGGAGATAAAAGATATTTATTATTGTTTTAAGCCATTAAGGGGTGGGGTAATTTGTTACACGGCAATGGATAACTAATACAATCATCCTATAGGTTCGTATATGATATCCCAACTGTACTTCCTGATGTACTTATCTCTTCTGTCTGAAACAGTTGGGCTGGATTGGCCAGAAGTGTAATTACATGAGTAATGAGAAGGATGTCCATGAACTTTACCCTGTGAGTAAATCTAAGTCCTATTACTATAGTGGAACTAGCTTCTGTTAGCCCCAAGGCCTGCTGTCAGGGTTCCCAACCCCCTGTCTGCTTCCCACATGCCATACTGCTGCCACCACTCATCTCCGAGGCCCATCTCATGCTTCCCTAGACCACTGCCCAAGCTGCCATCATTGTCCACTTCTTGGCTTCTGAGTCATACTCTCTGGGAAACTGTTATTGTCACTGTATGTTGGACTAACAGATGTCCTCCCCTCTGTTAATATCTCTTAGAGGTGTCCCAAAGCATTGCTAGGCTTCTCGAACTTTATACATACAGCCTTCCTTCTTCAGGGAGGATGTCACTTCTAGGGTGCTACATGCAGGTAGCAACCAGTATACCAGAGAAGGACCACTATTCCCTTTTGACCCCCAGAACTCTGCTGTTGAATTTGGCTAATCACATTTAATACTTTTGTTTTTTAGAGTAGATTCTCCCCCAGACTCAGCAGGCCCCTCCTTGAATTTTTTTCTAAGACTTTATTTTTTTTAGAGCAGTTTTAGGTTCACAGCAAAACTGACGGAAAGGTAGATTTCCCACATACCACTTGCCCCCACACATGCATAGCCTTCCCCATTATTAACCACTCCTTCAGAGGGGTATATTTGTTACAGTCGATGAACCTACATTGACACATCAAAATCACCCAAAGTCCATAGTTTATATTAGGGTTCACTATTAGTGTTGTGAATTCTATGGGTTTGGACAAATGTATAATGACATGTGTCCATCATTATAGTATCACACAGAGTATTTTGACTGCCCTAAAAATCCTCTGTGACTCTTTTATTCACCCCTACTGCCAACTCCTGGCAATCGCTTATCTTTTTACTGTCTACATAGCTTTGCCTTTTCTAGAATATCATATAGTTGGAATCATACAATACATAGCCTTTTCAGATTGGCTTTTTTCACCTAGTAACATGCATTTAAGGTTCCTCTATATCTTTTTGTGGCTTGATAGCTCATTTCATCTTAGCACTGAATAATATTCCATTGTCTGATAAACCAGGGTTTACTTATCCATTGACCTACTGAAGGACAGTCCAGGTTTTGGCAATTATGAATAAAGCCTCTATAATTATCTATGTGCAGGTTTTTACATAGACATAAGTTTTCAGCTCCTTTAGATAAGTAACAAGGAGAGCAATTGCTGGGTTGTATGGTAAGAAACCACTAAACTGTTTTCCAAAGGGTTGTAACATTTTGCATTCCCACCCATAATAAATGAGAGTTTCTGTTGTTCCACATCCCAGCCAGTAATTGGTGTTGTCAGTGTTCCAGATTTGGGGCATTCTAACAGGTGTGTAGTGATGTCTAATTGTTGTTTTAATTCTCATTTCCCTGATGACATGTGATGTGGAGCATTTTTTCATATCCTTACTTGTCATCTGTATATTTTGTTGATGAGGTGTCTGTTAGGGTCTTTGGCCCATTTTTTAAATTGAATTGTTTGTTTTCTTATTGTTAAGTTTTAAGAGTAGTTTGTATACTTTGGGTACCAGTCATTTATACCATCTCTGAATTTTTAGTAACCACTACCATCAGCAAACACAAATAAGTCCATCAAACATTCCTACACAAATATGAATCCTAGTCATTTATCTTATTTAAGTTATTTCCCTAAAAAGTTACTTGCCACAATAACAGTGAAATAACTCTTTCTATGCATGGGGATGCTCTCAATTTTTAATCTTAACAGCCTCATTGAAAAAAATGTTTCTAAGACAAATCCATATCATATGTGTACTTTCGGCGGGGTGGTGAAGGGAGTGTTGCTTCCTCTCAATGTTCTCTTTCTGGAAAAAAAAATTGGCTATATTTATAAATCACCGAACCTTTAGTTTTTCAAAATTCCTTCACATATATTGTGGAACACACTGGCTCTGCAGGATGTTGGGGGTGGGGTGGGGTGGGCTTTCTGTGATCATCTTTGGGAAATGCCAGAGTTAAGGTGCTTCTCTGCTGTTAGACTCTCTCAAGTCTTTTATATACTAATGTTCAACATGAGACACTAAAATAAGGGTTTGGATTAGGTGTGCAATGTTTTCTAAACTCACTTAACCACAAAGTATCTCATGGAATTAATGTTATATGGAACACACTCTATAAAATGCTGGGCAAGACCTAGCCCCAAAGAATGTGGAAAAATCAACCTGTTCTTTAATGAGCTACCTGTCCTAGATCATCCAGGTCACCCAAGCTTTGATCTGCTCTCCAGAAGTCTTAAGAGTGTTCAGAGGAAAGCATTCCTTAAAGACATAGATCTGAGGTCCAAAGAATCTCAAATCCGAAATAAGCTTACTAGCCTATTTTCTCTCCAAGAACGGAAAGACTGCAGAGTGCTCAATAGATATTTATTCATAAGTCAAATCAAAATTTGCCCTCACACGTTAAACTAGGACCAAGACCTCCCGCCTCAAGCCCCAGATCGAAAGCTGGGGATGTTTAGGCAGAGAATCATTGTAGTCAAGGCCCATACCCCATCCTTCCCTTTCAAAACATCTCCATAAATAAGGTTGGAAATGGGGGAGAGAGAGAGAGAAAAAAAACTTTATTCTTTCAACATTGACCCATTTTGTTCAGGTCTAACAACTCAAAAGCAGCAGAGTCATTGAAACATGGATTGTAAAACTATAACACTCCTCAATTACTTCTTGTTGGCCAGACAAGCAAACCTATTATTTGACAATGCATCATGCTCCAAGATAGTAAACTTTATCATACAGAGGTCATGAGAAAAAGACCACAGGTACAGTTTGCTAACCTCTACTAGATAATTTTTCACAGTTATCATCCAAGCACTGTAAAAGCACAAAAGATATGTTATCTTCGGGCTCAGTTTATTATAACGTGTGGGTGAAACTCCCTATAAAACCACTTACTAGGTAACTGTCGCACGTTCTCCTGCACAGAAAGTCAAATCAGTAAAACATCTTTTTGACAGTGTCTTTTTAAGTGTCAGAAATAAAAGGACGTGCTCTTAAAGGAGAGGTAGCACACTATTTATCATTCCCCCCCTTACTTTCCCACACGTACACACACAGATCCCCATCGCCTCTCTGCATGCCAGAGACACTCAAAAGAATTCTTCTCAGTAGTCTTGTTTCTTTTACAGCTGAGTATTTCATGGCAGAATTGTTCCTGGATAAAGCTGCAAGTAACATTAACTCAAAATACTATAGGTGCCAACATTTCAAGTCCTAGTCATGGTATTTTTTTCCCCTAAATTTAGGGGGAAAAACCCAGGAAATACAAATAAAAGAATGATGAATTCCTTCAGCAAATGCTCTCAAGAGTCTCAGATTTAATATTAAAGCCTAAGCGAGGTCATCTAACTACATAGCTTAAAACTTGGATTTTTTTAAAGAGCTTACCTCTGTACCACAGTAATGTCTTCATGGTCCTTGGGGACACTTTAGGGGTGAGAAAGGGGCAAGGCTTGGATGATTAACCCATAGGTTGTGTAATGACACCCCAGGAAGCTCACGGTTCACAATTTTATCCCCAAAAGGAAAGACAAGTTGAAGAGTATGAAATGGGGAATTCTTCCCAGAATGCAATTCTCTTTAGATTTCACTTCTTCCAATAGTCCAAGTCTAAGAGTGTCATTATCCATTCAAGGGAAGGAAGAAGCTTTGTAGACTGATACCCACAAAACAGTTTTTCAAAAGAAACCAACAGATATTTGGGAGGTTAGTTATATCTATCCACAAAAATCTGCTGAATAAATATTAAGGGGTTTATATGTTCCCAATACAAAATAGGAGCTGTGGGAGAATCAAAAGAGATAAAATATGTGCAGTCCCTGTGCTTGAAAATTTAGAGTTTTGCTGAAAAAGAGTTTTACACAAAGAACAAATAATAACTAACCGAATGCTAAATTGATTGTCTTCTGGTTAAAATGTTTCTTCATTATCAAAATACTCTTGGGAGCCAATGAAAGAGTGTGAATAGAATTCCTTTACCTAGAGCCAAAAATCAACTCAAGGAACCTGATATACAGCCACAAACCTTTAATGGCTAAGCAAAGCCTCATCTCCAAATCCTTTACCTATATCTAGCCATGATGAAAGGCTTTGGAGATCTTTCTAGTGAGTTCCTCGTGTCTTCAACATTCAGTCATTCAGCAAACATTTATGGAACAAATAAAATCTAGCCATTCAGTCATTCAGCAAACATTTATGGAACACTCCCTATGGACTGCATACATGGAATACAGGAGTTAAAGATCCAGTCCATGCCCTTCCATGGCCACAGGATAGACCTGGGATCTATTCTGAGCCTACAGTAATCATGCATTAGGATATCTAAGCCAGATCGAGTGGATCACAGAAAATTTCTCAAAAGAAAATGATATCTGAGTTGAGGTATGAAGTTTAGTAGGAGTTAGCCAGCTGGAAAAGTGTAAAGGAAAAACATGTAGCATACACAGGGGCCAAGAGGCTTGGGAAAGCTTGGTGTGGTCACAGAGCTGCAAGTCATTTGGTTTGATTGGAGAAGATGTAAGAAGAGTTCAGAGGAAAGCAATGATCATTTTTGGCTAAGGGATTTGGGGAGGCTTTTTGGAGAAAGTGAGATTTGGAGCTGAGCCTTAGAAAATGGGTAGAATTTCAGTTAGTTGAAATGAGAAGATTGGGAGGAGGACAGTGTTCTAGTATTCCCAAGTTTCCTGCACATTGTCTGGCATGAATAGGTGCTCAAGAAACATTATTAAATGTTGAAAAAATAAACCAAGTTACAAGACAGAAAGTGAATTCAAGGTGTATTCGGAACAATGAATAGTCTGGTTTGTTGGAAGGACAGAATCCTTATAGAGAAGGCATAGGAGATAAGGTAGAAAAGGTAAACGAAAACCATATTAAAGAAGTCTTATCTCTCAGTTAAGGAATGTGGGGGAAGGCTCTAAGCAATTGGGAACCATCAGTGAATTTGGGGCAAGATAATGGCAAGAACAAAATGTGCTACCGAGATCATTTAGTAGGATGGAGGAAGGGAGGACCGACGTCCAGAGGCCAGTTATTATGTGAAGGATGTGATCCAGAGTAAAATAATCAGGTGCCCAGCTAAATGGGGACAGGAGGACAAGAAGAGACTTGTGGACTAACTGGTTAGAGGTAAAAAGAGGGTACTGAGGAGAAGGAGTTACAGCACTCCAAAGGTTGTAGACTTCATATTCCAGGTACCTACTATTGTCTTAAAAACCACAGCAAACCTTAGTGGTTTAAAACAACAAGCATTTGTTTTGCTTAGAAAGATGAAATTTGGGCAGGGTTCAGTGCAGAAGTCTCTTCTGTGCTCCACACAGCATCAGTCAGGGCAGCTGAATGAGGGCTAGAGGACCCCTTTCCCAGATGGCTCGCTCACACGACTAGCATCTTGGTTGTGGTGGTCACTGGGAGCTCAGCTGGGGCTGACAGGTGGTCCTTTCCGTGTGTCTGGGCTCCTTCACAGCATGACAGCTCATTCCAAGGGTGAGAGCCACAAGACAGAGGCAGCAGAAGCCATATGATGATCTAGAAGCTTTAATGATCTAGCCTCAGAAGTCTCACAGCATCATTTCTGCTGTTCTCTGTTCAGTGAAGCGGTCACAAAGGCCCACTCATTTCAAGGGATAGGGGCATAGATATCACCTTTTAATGGGAGAGTGGCAAGGTTCTAGAAGCGCATATGGGATAGGAAATATTGTTGTAGCCTATATTGGCATAAGTGGTATCCCCCCAAAATTTATGTTTACCCAGTATCTGAGAATGTGACTTTATTTGGAAATAGGGTCTTTGCAGATGTAATTAAGATGAGGCCATACTGGATTAGGGTGGGCCCTAAATCCAATGATTGATGTCCTTATAAAAAGAGATGACACACAGACACAGAGGAGACGGACACACAGAGAAGAAGGGCATGTGAAGATGAGGCAGAGATTGGAGTTATGCTGCCACAAGCCAAAGAATGCCAGGAGCCACCAGAAGCTGGAAGAGCTGAGAAAGAATCTCCCTCTAGAGCCCTTGAAGGGAGCCCCAGACACCTTGATTTTGGACTTCTGGCCTCCAGAACTGTGAGAGAATACACTTCTGTAGTTTGCAGCCATCGAGTTTGTGGTACTTCGTTATGGCAGCCCTAGGAAAGTAATACATGGCCGTTTTTGGAGAATACTACTGCCAGCCACATTTGGTGACTCGAAGATTGGAGGTACAGTCTTGAAACATATATAAGGAGGAAGAACTGGCCTAGAGGGGTAGGTTCTAGTTTCAGAATTCACTTGGAGTTTGTCGGGTGCAGCAAATGCCAGGATGGTGCTAGTTTGAAATGTGGGGCTGTTGCTTAGAAGAGGCGTCCCCAACCCCCGGCCTCAAATCGGTACCAGTCTGTGGCCTGTTAGGAACCAGGCCACACTGAAGGTGAGCAGCAGGCAAGTGAGCGAAACTTCATCTGTATATGCAGCCGCTCCCCAGCACTAGCATCACCCCCTCAGCTCCACTTCAGATCATCAGGCATTAGATTCTCCTAGGAGCTCTGGTTCCTGGTGCCAAAAAGGTTGGGGATCGCTGGCCTAGAGGACTAGATTGGAATGAGAGATGCAGTTTTAAAATTCTGGCCATCAGCAAGAATCTCGGCACAGAGTCAGACATACTCTACGTTGCCACTTTCTCTTGGGGCTGAATCAGGTGACCACACATGTTTTTACATTTTAATTATTTATAGTGCACAGTCTAAAGTGGTGTTCAACCAGCCTAATGACTCAGGGTGATTGAATCAAAGGGGAAGGAGATTCACGCTCTACATGGAGAGTTTCTAATAGACTTCTCTAGAGTTTACAGCTGAAGGGAAGAACTCTGCTTTCTAATAGACTAACAAACCTCTCTAAATCTTCTTCTGAGACCCCAGAGGTACCCGCCAGTTGCTCTTTCATTTGAGAGCCAAAATGAGTACAATAAGTTTTGTGGCTGGCGCAGATGAAATTAGGAATTTGTTAGTGAAATGTTCTTTACGCTGATTTTCCTGACAACCCTCTTACGGTCGTAGATAGCAGTCCCTGATCAACCAGATGCCAATTAAAAGAGAGCAGCCGTTCGACTCATTCAAATATTTCTACTTTGCTCAAAATGGATTCCAAACAGTCCCAGCGTTCTCAGGGATGCTTTAAATTCTTTTTCCTAGCTAGATAGCATTTTAGGTTTTCTGTTTAAGACTCTCGCCCTTCGTTGCAAAGCTCAAAAAAAAAAAAATTGTATCTCAGTTTGGTTGGCCTCCCCTGCCCGTTGGTAGGGCATTTATTAATTTAGATTTCCTGGGAACTCGGGTCCCTCCTGGCTGGAGCTGGTAACGAAATCCCATTAAAGATAATGAATTTTTTCCTAAACTTTTTGGGCTGATCGTTTTCCTGAAAGGTGTAGAGGGACAGAATTTTTTTAGTGTGAGGCACGAAGCCGAGACCATTGTGGATGAGTCCTTGGAGGACTCTTTGGGAATGAGGAGGAGAAGATGGAGAGAGCAACCAGAACGGGCTCCCTGGGGAGGAAACGGGGGAGGTGGGGAGCCAAGGAGGAGGAAGAGAAATGGTGAGTGGGAGAGAAAGACACAAAGATCTCTTGCTGCTGCAAGACCATTGAAGATTCTCCAAGTCCTCCACAGGTTCTGACATTAGGCGAGCCAGAAAGTTGCACGTAATCAGGGCACTTGGGTGACAAGGCATCTATGAACTCCAGAAAGGGAAGACAGGAGCAGATCATGGGCCAGCCTGAGGAAGGCTGGCTGCGGAACCCAAAGAAGTTCTGTCCTCATCTTCCTCCTTCCAAGTGAAGCCAACACTCTTGTAAAAACTTGGGGTACAAGGGGAGAGGAGGTTTGACACCTTTCTACACAGGTCTCTAAATAAAGACTAATTTTTTTTTTTTTTTGGTTGGTTGGTTGGTTGGTTATACTTGAAATAGAAATTTAAGTCCAAAGATTTTCCAAGTTCTAGAGAATAATAAAATTAATAATATGGCTAACATTTAATATTTAATATCATATACCAAGAATTGTTAAGTAGTTTATGAACATTAGCTTATTTAAATCTCACAAGTTTTCTATGAGTTTGGTACTATTATTTGACGAGAAAACTAAGGCGTACATAGGTTACAAAATTTGCTCAAAGTCACTAAGAGCCAGGATTTGAACTAGGCAGTTCAACACCAGAGCTCACCTTTTTAACACTTACTCTCTACCAGACTATTGTCTGGGCTTTTGTAACAAACATTAGGAGGCCTAACATATTGAATAAAGTTAGCTAATTATGAGATTCTTCATTGAGGACCTCTGCACATGGTAGAGGGACTTTAGCAATCATTAGTCTCTCTCGGGGAAACTGAGGCAATGAGGATGACTTACCCAAGTTCATACTTTGTGGCAGAGCTGGGTTAGAATCAGAGCTTCCTAACTCCCTCCTGGCTTGCTGCAAGAATGCATCAACATCACTCATCTCCCAGAATTGACCAATGGTGCCCTCGACCCAGAAGACAGTGTGTGGAAACATTGCGTGCTGCCCTGGAGGGAGGAGGAGCTGGTCACAGGGACCCACAGAGGAGATACTGCAGAGAAACAGCATCTGTGCTTGACCCTTGCCTCCTGTGAATGTGGACCCCAAACCCCAGGTCTGTCATTGGGAATACAGAGGGAGAGGAGGTGTTGATGAACCAACCTCTAGAGGCTGAAAAGTTTATCTGAACAAATAGTAAAGGAATCAGAGCTGCAGAGAGAGTTGAGCTGGAGAAGGGCTTTTTATTTGTGTTAACAAAACAATCAAACCTTTCCTTAGATCCCTTTATGGTAGATTAAGAAGGCTTTGGGGGATTCCAGCATACCTGTCACCGAGCATTTGCATTTCACACTGCAAAAACCCTTTAGATTAACGACCTCCCTATCTGCAAGATATTCTTGTCTTAATAGTCGAGTTATGTGTAATACCAATCCCACCAAGATTAAAGAGGAAAGAATTTCTAGTACAAAATTTTGCTAATGACTAACTAAGACATAAAATCTTGCTGCAATAAATTAACACATGTCTTCTAATATGGACCTACTGATTTACTCGAGGCAAAATTACTCTGGAACCACACACCTGGGCATCATCGGGCGCCCCTTTAGAAATGGCGGGTTTTATATTTATGCTCAGCTGCAGTGAACCCTGAGGACATCCATCTGGCGCTGCAAGTACCAATACCCCTGAAGTGGAGAGTGGCATTTCTGTAATGCTGCAATCAAACGCCCTGCAGGCAGTGTGCAGTGAAGAGAGCAAAGGACACCTCCTTAAGCCCATCATTACTACCTAGGCACCCCACACTCCCCTTTACTACTCTCCATGCATTAGAGATTTTACCCAATTCGTGAGGACCACCTGCCTGAAAATAGTGCCAAACCCTGTGAGTGTTATCCCTGGTTGTATAAAGCAGCACAGCACAGCAGGAGGCCATAACAGCCTGTCCATGCTTAGGGAAGCATGAGGACTCTAACCTTATGCTGACTTGGTTCAGATCCCAGGACTACCACCTATATTATTCATAGAGCCTCAAACAATTGACCTCTCTATGCCTTAGCTTCCCCATCTGTAAGAAAGGATAATCATACCTACATACATCCTTGAGAACAGTTTCTGGCAGAGAGTAGGACATTAGAGGACCGATGAAGAGTTGGACCCCTTCTTCCTTCTAATTTTTGAGCCCAGGCCTCCATGCAGAGAAGACAATTGACCCTCAATACCTACCTATAACGTAGCACTCTTCATGAGTAACTCTGAAGGCCATGAGCTATGCAAGCTGCCACACTAGAGAAACATTTGTTTAAGTCTTGAGCACTGCAAGGAGGATGCTTCATATCACTGAGTGAGGCTAACCACCTGCCCAGTCTTCGGGCATTCACAGCTCAGAGGCTGTACCTGCAGCAGTTCTCTCTTGCTGCACCATTTTGTAAGCTCCCAGATGCAGGTGATTCCTGCAGACTCTGGTGTTTCAGAGTTTTGTTGCTTTTTGGTTCCACTGAGACCTTTTTCTGATGTTTATGGCATTCAGTACTTGTAAATGAAAGTGTGTCCATCAACTTCGCAAACATGAGTTTAACCAGTTCAACCCACAGCGCAGGACAGTGACTGCCAGGGACAGGAGTTTCAGAGGCCAGAACCTCAAATGTAATAAACTCGCAGCCCAAGTCTCTGTATCTGGATTTATCTAATTGTGATTATGAGGACTCCTGATCCACTCGCCATCCCTCACTCCTGCTCAAGTCTAGCTGAGCAGGGCATCTCTTTAGAACTGGAAGGGCCCTCACAACCCTCTATGTCCCCTTTCCCCTGATTTTGACCACTGAAGGAATGTTGAAGATTGTGATGGTGAAGCACTTCGCAGCTTAAGATTTGAGAGATAAAATGTAGTCCTGTGTAACATGGTGACTAGTACTCCTGAAGCTTCCACCATGGTACTTTTTTGGTCTATCACAAGAACCTGAGGCAGTGAGAAGAGAGCAGGTCTGAGATAGAGCTGGCTCTCATCAGTTGCTTTTCTTATACAACATCTTGAATGTCTGTCCATTAAGAGCAAGTGTGGAAATTAAAGATGGGCACCCCTATCTTGGATATTAAAGGTTAAATTGAAATTTCTCCACATCTCACCATCACCCCTGCTCCCACACACATGCATGGTTTCAAAAACCACACATCATCCTGACCATCCTCTCCTAGAAGCTTACTCCCTGAAAACTTCCTCTCAGGGGCCCTGGGCATTGCCTTTAATCTGAATGGTTCTTTAGGACTAACCTGGTAGTCTCAGATAATGAGCTCTCTGGGCCCAGGAGGAAGAACTGGAATGCTGTCCCAACTTGAACCCTGCCACACTACCTCTCCTCTACTACCCCATCGACTTGGGACATTAACAAAGGGGATGGCCCAGTGACATGGTTCCTGGAGATTTTCATTCTGCTGTTCAAAGGGTTATAATTGTTATCACTAGAACATTGCATCAGCCTGCATTGTGTTTACTGAATTCCTGTTTAAGAATCCAAGTGACTTTAAGGCCATCAACTAAAATGCTTTTTCTAGTTGTTTTGGTTTATCTCATTGTGGCAATAATAATTCTAAGATATCCCCAAGATTTCTGCCCCTGGTGTACATGCCCTGTATAACACCCTCCCCTCCAGTGTAGGCAGCACCTACGAATATGATGGCGACTCGTTCTTGTGAATATGTTACAGTATGTGGCACAACAGGTCTTGAAGATGTAATTAAGGTCTCTATTCAGTTGACTTTGACTTTGATTTAATCAAAAGGGGGATTATCTTGTATAGACCTGACCTAATCAGCTGAGCCCTGAAAAGAGGCAAGAAATAGCAACAGACACTCTCCTTTAGGTCTGGTAGAGAGCAAATAGCCATTTTGTGAACTGCCCATGGAATGGGCCATGCGGCTCAAACCTGAAAGCGGCCTCAGGAAGTGGGAGAAACCCCTGCTAACAGCCAGCAAGAAAACAGGGTTCAGTCCTACAACCACAAAGAGATAAATTCTGCCAACAGCCTGCATGTGGAACCTGAGTGTAGAAGAGAACCCTGACCTCCAGATGAGAATGCAGCTTTGCCAGCACCTCGATTTCAGCTTGTAAGAGATCCTGAGCAGGAAACTCAGTTATTCTGTGTCTAGACTTCTAACCTACAGAAACTGTAAGATAATAAATGGGTGTTGTTTTAAGCCACAAAATTGGGATTAATTTGTTACATAGCAATAGAAAACTGATACGTTCACCCTGGGGCTTCTTCATATCACACTAATTTTAAGGAAGGATCTAATGAAAGCCTGTTTCTATTTAGCTTGGTCATCTTTAGCCTTTTTTCCCACATGCTTCTCACGTATCTTCCCATTTTTGCCTTTGAGCTCTCTTTGTCCTTTTACCAATACGCTCTCAAGTCATGCCTCATTATCTTGCTTTGACATTACTGTTAAATACTCAGTCCATCCAGAAATGCTCAGCATCTCATGCCACTGTGACTCGTTAGGTTCTCTATTTGGTAGCCCAGCGTCAGCATCTGCATCTCAGCACAGCTTTGTTTTTCTCTCCTTGTCTTCATCTCCCCAGCACTCCTCAAGAAGCACTATTGTGGAGTTCCCAAATTTGGAAATTGCAAAGTTCTCCTGGCTACATCCCTTGAGGATATCCTGGGGCTAGTGTGCCTTGGAGTTCCACACGGAATATAATTGGCAGAAACAGTAACTGATATTCTCAAAATGAAGTCTTGAGCACTGCAAAGAGGGTTCTGAATGAATGTCATTTGAATGAACGACACCAAACGTGAATACAGTAAATGTCCTTTAATGAACAAGTGGAATCTGCATAAATGAGGTTTTACTATTTTTTTATTTTGGTTGCAGGAAGCTCCTCTACGGCTGGCACAAGAGTGTGATTGGTAGTTCGTAAATGAGTGAATATCCGAATGAATGAATGAATGAATGAATGAAACATTTTACTCAAGCAGCAGTGGAATTATTTCCTAAGAATAGTACCTAATTAAAGATCAGCATTCACAGTTCTTTACTTCTTAACTAAATTGTGAGTCACTCATTTAAATGCGATTGTCAGTAATTTTAGTTAGTTTTTGCTTAGCTATTTCAATAAAAATTCTCTATTTTTTTAATCCCACTTAATTGAGGGGGAAGATCTGCTAACTCTCTCTGCATATACCCAGAGGGAGAATAGCTAGCCATTCCACAAGGTCGTAACTAAGACGCTGGAGGTGACAGGGACATCCACCTTGGAGGGCAAAACAC
Source organism: Pteropus vampyrus (assembly GCF_000151845.1). Lineage (NCBI taxonomy): Eukaryota > Metazoa > Chordata > Mammalia > Chiroptera > Pteropodidae > Pteropus > Pteropus vampyrus. The sequence goes on along the minus strand of NW_011888872.1, from coordinate 621,638 downwards.
CTTAGAGAAAATAATTGGCCACCCGCACATTGTCTCTGCAAAACTCAAATCCAGAGTGATAACAAGCAACTTGAAATTTCTTTATAAATATTTATAATTCTAAAAAATTGGAAACAATCTAAATACCCATCGATACAGGACAAGTTAAATAAATTATGATACATCTGAATGGAGTAGTATGCAGTCATTAAAAATAATTGTAAAGATCTATATTTATTGACATAAAAGAATTTTATGAATATTGTTGAGTAAAAAAAAAGCAGATTAGAAAACAGTATTTACAACATAAGTATAAGAAAAAATAAAGACAGACTGAAAGGCTATGTAACGAAAAAATTCTAATCATGGCCATCTTTGGGATGTGGAGCTTATAGGTGGGGTTACCATATTTTCTGGTTTGCCTGGAACAGTTGGTAGTTTTACTTTATTCTTGTATTTTTGCTTTTTAGCAGGCTTTTCTTCTTATCATCAAGGAAAATGCTATTTTCATTTTGGGGGAAAAAGCATTTTACAATTCTCGTTTCTCAGTCATTTAAAGTGATCATGTGGGATATAAACCTACAAGCAACAAATGAACAGGACAAACAAACAGAAACCCATGGACATGGACTATAGACTAGTGGTTACTAGAGGGAGGGGGAGGGGGAGTTAGACAGGGTAAAGGGGGTCAAATATGAGGTGACAGAAAGAAATCTAACTATCAGAAGTAAACAAACAGTGTAAATATATACATGCCTTACTGTTAAAGTGTACAGCTGAAACATTGGATTTCGTTAACTAATGTCACCATAAAACAATAAAACAATAAATAAATAAATAAACAAACAAACAAACAAACAAATAAATAAATAAATAAATAAATAAATAAAATAAAATGGTCAGGCCTAGGTTAATCCAAAGTATATGTTTTGGCTCAATTCAGTGGAACCCCTTAAATACCAGGCACTGTACTAGGCACAAGGGATCTAAGAATAGATTTATTCCCCGTTTTCTAAGCTTCAGACCACTGACCACGATCCATGTACCAGGCTAAGTTCTTTGCATGCATTATCTCCTTTAATTCTCACAACCCTGGAGGTAAGCAGTGCCATTATTCTCCTTTTATAAGAGAAGTATCAGAGAGATTAAGCTATGTGCTCAGGGTTGCACAACCAGAATTTAAAGCCGGGCAACCTGCTCTTAACTACCAGCAGGAGTATATGGTCTTGGGGCAGGCAACAGACAACAGGTAAATACAATGCTGCATGGAAAGTCCTATGATAAAAGTATGCAGAGTGTTGTGAGAACCCCAAGTCTGGGCAGATAACCCATCCCAGGATGGGGGAAATTGGGGGTCCTTAAAGGATCAGCAGAAAGAGTGAGGGGATGGTCCAGGCGGAGGCAATAGAATGAGGATTTGCTATTGTTGGAGTGTTAGGGGAGTGACAATAATGCGACGCTGGCAACCTGTAATGCGCAAAGGGGAAGGAGAGGGACCCAACTGACCCATGGAATCTCTCACATGCCCACTGAAGAGTTTCACCTGCGCCCAGAAGATATTGGCTGCTTGTGAAAAATGGTGAACAGGGCACGTGTACAGATTGTGCTGGAGGCCATCTGGAATGTGAATTGGAGGGCTAAGGTGGTGCTGGGGAGATCAGTGAGCCCCCACCACATAATGGCAGGAGGATTTACTGTGATGCTATTGAAGTTTAAGCCTCAGGGCCCAACCCTGGCAGAGTCCGCTTCCAAGGCCTGTCTCTAATTTTATCTTCATGATTTTGTAGTCTTTCTTTTATAAAGCCCCCTCCCAAAACTGTTTATGCTTCCAGCCCCTAACACCTAGATATGCCCTCAATGACCAGTAATTGTTTTCTTTTACCAGCTTCTAATTCCTGTCACTTTAGTAAAATTCATCTTCTTTACATTTCTCTTTTTACTTTAATTTCTCTTCTTTCTTTTTTTAAGAAATACCTTGTTTTTCTTAATATCCTAATCTATTCTTATCTTCTTGTTTTCATTTTGCCACCTAGTTATATTTATTACTGTCAAACTTCTGCTGCATTTTATATCATTCCTCTCTCTCTGCTGTACCTCAAAATATTTTAAAGTGTAAACAACAACAAAGTCTGGAGACATGAAAATAGAAGAATGCTATACAGACCCTGTCCATCATGTAGCTGGGCCTTGTGCTGGCGAAGAGCCCTGCAAGGCCCTCTCTGCCCCTTTTTGCCCAGCCTCTGACCAGCTCGTCCTGTCTGAGCTTCTTTCCCTCTTACCTTCCGTATCCAAATTTTCTGCTCATTTATTTTTCTTCTATCTTTTTTTCACTTAGCCTTTGACATGCCTAAAGTCATCACTCCAGGTCCTGTCTTTCCTCCAAAATCAAGCTTTGTCTTCTTCTCAGTGTAGCATTCATTATGTGCTCTAGCAAGTTGGTGATCACTACAGGGTTCTCCAGGCACGGGGCCCTTTAGAATGGGTGCTAGAGAAGGAAGCAGAATGATATAGTCCCTATTCAGTATGTATATGCATTTGACTGCACATGCAAGACAATATGCAAATCTCACCTCATATCCTGCTGTTCAAGCTTGCCCTATGTGCCCGTCCTCAGTGTTAAATCACATGAATTTTATCATTATCTGTGTCATTTCCACCCTCCCAGCCCCAAACCCTCTGAACCTCTGGCAGCCCCTGACTTAAATATTCAGCACCAGTGACCATATGTCCAACAATGCAACCAATTAGGTGTCCCCATTAACAGATTAATATAGTTACTTTAATACAGTTAATACAGTCACTTTACCCATATTTCAGAATATAAACTCTTTGAGGAAAGAAACTCTTTGGCTAGTTTGCCTTCTTTTCCGTCTACTAGAACTAAATATTTGTTGTGTAAATGAAAACCCCCAAGGAGATAATATGACTTCAAAATGTGCCTTTCATCATCCTTGCTCACACAAGTCAGCCCACTTCCTGGACAGTCCACTCATCTCCCTCTCCAACTCTGGCTTGGAGAATGTGCCTTTCTGTGCCTACTGCTCCATGCTCTCATCAGAAAAAAAATCAGGGCAGAGAGCAAAAGAGATGTGCACAAAATTGCCTTAGTAACAAGTTCTAGGCCATTGAGTCTCCTAGCAGGGTCAAACATTATTCTATTTCTGAGTGCATTTTTCACCCTCCCAAGTCAAAGCGGCCAAACAAATGACCATGGGTCCACACTCACAATGTCAGATCAGTCAATAGCAATTAAGGTTCTCACTTCAAAACTGGCTGGTTGGTCCACAGAACTGGCAGGATTCTTACTCAGGCTACTGAAGATCAATGTCAGCACATGTGTCATGATGCCAGATTGGTTATAGTTAGAAAGATGTGTGAACAGAAAGGTCATGGGTGTCATCCAGAGAAAGCCAGCTGCTAGGCCTTCAAGAAACCTCATGGCTTGAATGGTCTTGATGAATATATCACTGTCCAGCATCAGACTTTCAACCTTTGTTGTTGGACTTAATCAACAAACACAGAGATGATCAGACTTTTAATACTAAACTCCAGCTAACTAAACTCATGATAGACTAAAATGTAAATCACAACACCAGTCTATTCTTTTTACACGGATTATCTCCAGAAGCCAGAAAGTTCCAGTCCCCTAACCCAAGTTTTACCCTTTCTCTGTATCATGCTGAATAAATAATCTGAAGTTTGCTTGATGAGATAGAAGCATAGCTGGGTCAAATCATAACTTTATGTTTAACTTCTTGAGGAATTACCAGTCTGTTTTCCAAAGTAGCTGCACCATTTTACATTCCCACCAACAATGTGTGAGAGTTCCCATTTCTCCACATCCTCATCAGCACTTGTTAGTCTCTGACTTTCTGATTATAGCCATCCTGCTGAGTATGAAGTGGTATCTCAGAATTTACACTTCCCTGAACTGAATATCTTCATGCACTTTTTGGCCATGAGAATATCTTCTTTGAAGAAATGTCTATTCAGGTCTTTTTTTTTTTTGATTGGGTTATTTGTCTTATTATTATTGAGTTTTAAGAGTTTTTTATATATTCTAGATAGTGCACTTATCAGATATACATTCTTTTTTTTTTTTTGTAAATGGTACATATGTAAATGGCATTGACTAAAATATTAAAGAATTCAACCTCCCTCCTCTTGCACTGTATTTCCTCATTTCTAAAACTCAAGATTTTTTTTCTACTTTAATATATCTGGCACTGAAATAATTTTGTTAAAATATGTATATCTGCTTATTTTCTCTTCACACCCAAAAGTTGGAATTAAAGCACTAGTGTGTCTTACAATCGACAATAACTTATTAAAGGGCATCTCAAGGTTACCACTAGGTAGTTATGGTTTTATAGACAGAAAACAGAAGAACCGATGGGAACAAAAAACCTCGAAGAGGCAATCACCGTCCTCAGATGTGGACCAGGCACTGCTGGAAGTGGAGTATTGGAAATACTTTTTGTAAGTATTCCTTAATATAGAAAAAATCTAAATGCTTTTTGTCAGATACAAGGAAGCCCTTAATTAGGTACTTAACTACTAAGTGTTCACCAGAGAGATCAGTGGCTCTTGCAGTCCTAACTGACCAGAAGTCAAACCACAAAGTGTGAACAAGAAGCTAGAGGCTCTAGGCTTTATTCGACAACCTTGTCTATACTGGAAGAGGACAGAGGAGAACCCTTGTAAACTAAAATGACAGATCTACCAAGCCGCAGTAAAGAGCCGTTCTTGTTAAGGTTCTTCTGGATATTAGGAATAGAAACTCCTACTCCCGAGCTGGCTCACATACAAAACGTTGGGATGGAAGTCACCATACAGAGATGCTGCTGAACCAACTGACCAGCACTCGTGGGGCCTCAGCGGATCAGTTTCCATCTTACGCTCTTATCATAATAATAAAGAACATTTTTTGAAAGCTGGCTTTGTATCAGGCAGTATTCTAAACAGTTTGTATGTAATTAGCTCCTTTAATCCTCACAACAACCTGTGAAGTATAAACTTTTATCATGCCCCTTTTAGAGATGACAAAGCCAAGCCATTGAGAAGTTAAGTAAATTGTCCAAGGTCACACAGCTAGGAAGTGGTAAAGCCAGGTTTCAAACCAAACCAGTTTGGTTCCAGAGCCCATACACCTAACCCTTAGACTTTGTTTTACTTTGTTCCAGGGTCTCGAGGTGAACCCCAAGCTCCAGACAACTGCATAAAAATGCATATGAAGAGGGACAAGGTGGGAAATGTAAATAAATCTATATTTGTCCTTATCTTAGATTCTTAAAGCTGAGCAGGATCTTCAAGATGATCTAGTCCAGTGGTTCTCAAAATGAAGTCCACAGACCCCAGAGTGTTCCCAAGACATTTTCAAGGGCATCTGAGGGGTCAAAGTTCATTTTATATTAATAATAAGACACTATTTGTCTTTTTCACTGTGATGACATTTGCACTAATGATACAAAAGCAGTGGTGGATGAAACTACTGGTGCCTTAGCGTGCATCAAAACTGTGCCACAAACTACAGTGGTGGTCATTGCATAGTTTTCACCACTACATAGTAGCAGTTACAAAGAACAGAGCTAGTGTCCTTTGAAAATATCCTTGATGAAGCAGTAAAAATGATTAATTTTATTAAATTTTGACCCCTGAGTTACTATGTTATGGGACGAAATGGGAAGTACGTAAGGCACATCTGCTGGCTTCCTAGTACAATGATCCTGAGCAAAAGCATGTGGGTGATTATTGAGCTGTAAACTGAATAAGCCGATTTTATCATGTAACATCGTTTTTATTTGAGAGAACAACTGACAAACCATGGTTCTTCAGACTTGAGTATGAGGCAGAAATCTTCTCAAAAATAACTAAGTGAGCCGCTTACTTTAAGGAAAACAATTGACATATTTGTTGCCAATGATAAAATTCGAGGTTTCAAATAAAATATTGAAGTTTGGAAAACTTGTACCACAGTGAGCTTGACAGCTTTCCAATACATAAAGACTTCTGATAGATTTGTGGAGATATTAACAAATGTTTTTTAATCTTGAGTATTTGTTATTGTATATTTGATATTGTATAAAGGGATATGTTAAAAATTGGAAGATCCACATAACTCAGTAAACCAATATTTTCCAATTGATGAACATATGATGTTATAAAATCAAGTGAAAGTAAACAATCCATTCAAAGTACAAGATAGACTGATGGATTTTAATGGAACAGAGTTTGAAAAGTTCATTGATATCATTTCACATTCTGCATTTATTAGAATTCTCCTTCCCTTTCCAATTACATATCTCTCTATAAAGTTCGATTTTCTTCATGTACTTAAACAAAACAACATATCACAACAGATTGAATGCAGAGCAGATATAAGCATCTGGATGCCTTCAATGAAATCAGATATTAATGATGTTTGCAAACATAAAACAATGTTACTCCTCTCAATACTTTTTTTGGTTTTGAAAATATTTTTTTAAAAAAAGTTTGTTAACATGTAATGCGTTTGTTGTCATTTTTACTAAATAAGTGTTTTTAAATGCACCCTTTTTAATGTCTAATATGATAAATAACAATAGAATAACTCACATAAATAAAAGCTTTTTGGAATCTGATAATTTTCAAGAATCCTGAGAACCAAAAGTTTAGAACCTCTGATCTAATTTAACATTTACCAACCATATTCCGAACTTATTAAGATTTCTTTAGACGAAAAAAGGATTATATGACCAAAGCAAGTTTGAAAACTCCTGCATTTAAAAATACACATATACATGTAAAATACATTATATACAAATGTACATGTACACCCGTTTCTTTACTGCAGGACTCTTAAGAACCCTATTGTTTGCTAATGGACATTGTGATGCTTTAGAAGGAGATAATAGTATGCGGATTTCCCCCAAATATTTTCGATCTCCAATTCTTCACTCATGTAAACTCAATTAACATTTTGAAGAACCAGTGTTCTTTGGACTACACTTTGAGAAATATTGATTTAGTACTCTTTCTTCATTTTGCCCAGAAAACTAAGTCTCAGAGAAGTAAAGTGACTTGCCATAAATTATACCACAATACTGAGATTGGGACTAAGGTGTTCACACTGCTAATCTAGCCTTCTCTCTTCCTTATACCCCTGAATTCTCGCCAGGTCCCACCCTCACTGGAAGGGATTATAGCATGAACTTCAGTTTATTTGCACCAACCAGCGCTTTTAATCTGTTGCCTTTGAGAGATAATCCTACAAAATGTAACAGAATGTAGATTCCAAAACCTGCAGAGATTACTTTACATGGGAGGGGATTATCTCTATAATCCAATTAACTCAGCAAGCCATGGAGAAAACATAGGTTTTAGATTAGCATTGAGGGGAGCAGTTGGGAAAAGAAGTTAATTCATATTAACAGATTGGAAAACCTCTGAAGTGCATTTATACTTTCCTAAATCCTAATCAGTAATCTACAAGGTGAACCAGGAGCTTTTGGAAAGAATCTTACAGCCATGAATCAAATAGTTTTAATGTTTAGAATGCTTCCTTATGAATGTCCCAGTTTCCTTAGAGAGCTGCGTACATTTCTCCCTCCCAGAAGATGAGTTTGTAATTCACTAGATTTCCCTCTTCATCTTGGCTGCCAGGAAGCTTTGAGTCAGGTAATACACGCATCAAGATAACAAAATCAACATTATGATCCCACAGATGGTTCCCAAATTCCTGGAGAAGGGAGATTATTTATGTCACATGGAATTAGCTGTATAATCTTTCACTTCTCAGTGGATCATGTTTACCATCTGTTGAGCCAAAATGAAATGACCAGCCACTACCAAATTCCTTTAACATCCTTCCCAGGTCTCTAGGCAACTTCCTGTCGAAACTCATGGCCGTAGCTGCTGAGAATCAAAATGATCATCAGATTGTCATTCTGCTTTCCTTTTCAGTGTCTCCTATGCTAATATGATCAATAATTATGCAGAGGGCAATAATATTAAACCACTTATATCCCCTGAAGGAAATGCTTATGTGCTCAAGGCAGCTTGCATTTTCTGAGTATATTCCAAAATCTCTGAAGATTTTATTCATGCAACATAAGTTTGACCTTCAACTAAACTCAAATCTATAATTTAAAGTGGCCTCTTTGACTCAAAATCCTCTCCTTTTCAATGCCAAATGGATCATCAGCTGCTCTCCAAGTAATATTCGCTCTAAAGGAAGGTTCCTGCTACTGATCTACACACATTTTTGCATTTCTACTCACAGACTTAAGTTCTGCTCTCCAATATGTGACTGTAGCTTAATTGATGGAGGAATGCAAAAAGAGATTCGCAGGCATCTGACTACTGTGGACTCATTGACTTCCCCCAGAGAATTCTTTCACTTGTCTTTTAAATTTTCCTTTCTTGTCAAAATTGCAGGTGCAGATAAATGCTGGAATCTTATTTCAATCAGAAAGTGCCAAGAACAAGAAAAGATAGAGAATTTTGATTGTCGTTGAGGACAGAGCCTCAAACAGCTGGAGGCCTTCCATTCTCTTTTAGCTTCCATCCATCTAAGAAAAAAAAATGCACTAAGGATTTCACTCAATTTGTGCAGAAAGATGAGGAAATTCTCACTGAAATGAAGAACCGCACTCCTAAAATAGCATTAACCTAGAACAGCACTGCTAGAGGGGAAAGAGACCTTGACTGTGGTGGGTCCGACCTTTGGGAAGGGTTAGGGACAAGACAAGAACTGATGATGCACTTGCCTTTCCTTTCGGGAGCCTTAGAGCCAGCTCGGGGATTTTCACCTCAGCCAGACTTTCTCCCTCCAGACCAAACAAATGTGTGTTTCAAACAACTTCTGAGTAAACCTGGATATGATTATGAGAAGGAAAAACAAAACAAACCAACTCTGACTTAGTTCTCATTCAGAGCCTCTCCTTCAAGATGGGTCAAATGATTTGTCTCAGGGTCCGCCTAGTACCTGCTCATAAACCTGCTGCAATGCGTTTCATACAGATTTGAAAGATTCTATTTCCAGGTGGTCTCCCACTAGTGTGGACCCGGGTCCTCAGCATCAGAGACTGTGTTTGAGAATTTATGTATCTCCAGCCTCCAGCCCAGCTCCTGGCAGATAGTAGATGCCCAAAAATGAACTGAAATGTAGCCCCTTGATAAATATTTATTCACATATGAAAACACCAGAATCTGCCCCTAGACCAGACTTTTATCCTTCCCTGTTTCTGGTCCTAATCTCTCCCTCATACCCAGATTTATCATTTTCCCTTAGCTTTTCCAGACTCGTGCTGTCCAGTATGATAGCCACTGTCACGTGTGGCCACTGAGTATTTGAAATGTAGCTGGTCAAAACTGAAATGTGCTGCATGTATGAAATATACACTGTATTTCAAAGAGTTAGTACAGAAAAAGAATGTAAACTATCTCATTAATAATTTTTATATTGATTACATGTTAAAATGATCATATTTTGGGTACATTGGGTTAAATGAAATATACTATTAAAATTGTCACCTATTTCTTTTTATTTTTAATGCGGCTCCTAGAGAAGTTAAAATAATCTGTGTGGCTCACATTTGACTCCTACTAGACAGCACTGACTCAGACCTTACCAGGCTCCCATTCGAACCAGCCAGCATTTTGGCGACCCGTTGACTTGACCAACATAGTGTCAGTCCAGCCAGACCTGAGATCCACCAACGGCTCCAGAAAGTCCCAGAAGCAAGTAGCAGAAGGCCACTTCCACTGTTCGTCCCTCTAGTCAGGCCATGCTTGCATATGCAGCAAGTCCCCACAGCTAGGCGTGCTTTGCTGCCCTCTGCTGGCAACATCCCAGTTCCCGAAGAGTCAACCGGCACTCGGAGCTTGGTCTCCGGCCTCTCCTGCTGCACCCTGGCAGGCAACCGGTCTAGTGTTTCTCTGCTTCCCACTGCCCCAACTTTAGCATTCTCAAGAGTAGGAATGGAGAGGAAACCGGAGACTGCACCTTTTCAAAAGGAAGATGAATTCTGGAGAAAGCAGTTTTCTTGCTTTTTTTTGTTTTTTGTTTTTTTAAGATCACTGTGTATTTCCTACAAAAATATAACACTGTCTTGTAGTATTCCTCACACTTCACTCGGGACTAGTATCACCTGGGACATTTGCTAAATATACAGATTACCAGGCCTTTCTATTGGAAATGTTGGGCGAGTATTCAGAGTTGGAAGCCCAAGAAACTGTTTTGAACCAACACTCCAGGTCATTCTTTTTCTCTGGGAAAGTTTGAGAAATATGGCTATGGAGTAGAGCATCTCAAACTTGAAGGTGCTCACCGACTACCTAGGTCCTTGTTAAATGCAGATTCCGATACAGAAGGTCTAGGCTGTAACACTTGTAACAGGTTCCCCGGTGATACTGGTATTGCTGAGCCATGACTACACTTGCAGGAGGCTGGATGTAGATACTCAGGGTCTGTGCCCCGAGGTACACCCTGAATAGCACACCTGTTCTATTTAGAATCACCACAAGCTCTGCTGCTGCCAACCACTCCCACCGAGGCATCTCCGCAGAGCAAACCCAAACTGTTATTTCTTTTGTCTGGAAAAGCAAGGATGCCCCCTTTTGACAGCATGAAATACTTTCCGTAAAACACCAAGAGAGGAACAGTAGGTATAATTTCTTCCAAAACAAAATTTTTTTAAATTAGTATTGGTTAGAAAGAACTCCTTTCCCTAATAGACTATGAATCGTCGTGTTTTGAAACCATGCAGGGATCCTGGCCGTGTAAGCTGATGATATGACAGAGGTGACCCAGGGCCACTCTCTGAAACTGTGCCCTCTGAAAGCCTGGGGGGTCTTGGGAAGGAGTAGCTGCCTTTGAGGACTGTCCACAGCCTCCAATTTTTAAACTCAGTTTCTGCCTTTATTTCTTAACCCTTTCCTCCTAGGCACCCAGCAAAATGTCTAGTGTTGTCAGATCTGACACTCATCCTGGTCAGGCTGTTACTGCCCCTAGCTATTTCTAGTAATTCTCTGGAAGTTTAGGGGTAACGGAAGAGGATGGGGAGTGCCTCTATTGTATTGGCTTTGGTTAAACTATGTGTTTAAACTTTCTTTTCCTAATAGTGAACTTTTGATTTACCCAAGGTTATACCATGATTCAAGACATCATGATACTGCATCTTAAACTGTACGGAGTCCAGACACCAATGAAATTGTTTTTCAAGCAGAAGCTCTTTTGGAGGGGGACTTTAAATGACAAAACATGACATACACATTAGGAAATGAAAATTATCTGACATTCTGTTTCTGGCTTAATTTCCAATGCTCCGAATGACTCTAGCACCTATCTACATAGCTTATACGCTGGCAGATTGGTGGTGGTGGGGTTGTTTGTTTTGTTTTGTTTGTTTCAAAGCCAAGGAAATAATCCATCTTCATAGTTAATACCTTTCCATCCTCACCCCTGCATTTTCAAAAGACTCCTTCCATAGTTAGCCACATAGCTCCCATTAAAGTCAAATTTCCTTAGATGAGGAAGTCACTGAATGCCTAATTACACATCCAATGCTGGAAAAAAAAATATTAAGATTGCATTTACATTGCCAGCTTTCTTTTCCCATTACACAACAGAAGATTTATCCTTTCATCTAGTGTGTGAGCATTGCTCTTGCAAGCTTGTGGTTCCATGTAACGTATATTAGTATATCATTCACTATTAGCACCAACCTTGACAATCTAGAAGTTATGCCTCTCTCAATGTTATATACAGTCTTTCTTCTGAGCTAGAAACAAACCAAACCAAAAATAATCACCAAATCCCACATCCTGGCTGTCACTTACCCAGACAGAGTGACATTGCAACACCCCAGGGCCCCACAGATCTCCTGTGAGCTGTGTGGATTCCTGCCACGGTCTGCACCCACTCAACTATCAAATGCAATTCACTGGCAGAAAGCCCATTTAAACCTTTATCCAGTGGCATGTTTGGGTTTTTTTTCTGGACAGGTTGCTTCTGCCTGTGGAAATAAGTGAGCGCTCAGTGATCAGTCATTGTCCAGGGATCACTCTTAGGTCATACTGAAAGTGACCCAACAAAACGTGCAATACACATTATGCACATTCATCTGTGTTAATTTCCAAATGCCTAGACCTTGGGACATTCATGCAGTTTAATCAGATGCAAAGCCCAATACCCACACTCTCAACCTCCAAGGTCAGAAAGTAACTAAAGAAAAACTACAACGTTAATTGGGCTGTTGCCGGGGCCTCAGGTGAGTGGATGTCACCTAGTTTTTCCAGATATCAGTAGAGAGACAGGATTTGATAGATAGATAACTTAGCCCTCAACTCTTGGGAACTGTTATTTCAATGCCTGGATCACCTACCAATTCACATTGCTAGCAGGTTCCCAATAAATGCAGCTGACACACCATTGAGCTCAAGCAGCTACACTGGGGAACAATGTGCGGAGTGGCCCAGCAGAAGTCATGTCACACGTAGCCTCAGCAACTCACCTGGGAGGTGATCCAGCTTCCTCAGTCCCTTCCCTGTGCTCTTTGAGATTGTGCCAGGATAAACCAGGTTCTAACAATTCAGTGCCGTGGACACTGGCGTGTGCAGACTGAGGCCGGACACTGAGGCCTTGGGGTTTTCTGCTTCTCACAGCTGCTGTCACAAATGGTCCCACTCTAACTTCGCAGGCTCCTAATGTGAGTCTCTTGTTTGTAAAAGTGGGAGAAAGAGGCAGAGCACCCAGAATAGTCTTTCTGGGGTTTAAAGAATAGTAAGAAATCTTCTACTGGTGAGTGTCACTGGTCAACACTGCCCCTTAGAGCCTTGGCATCAGCTCGCATCCCACGAGGGAGATGCCCTGGGGCCTGATTCCCCGAACCTCTGGAGTTCTTCTCCAGCTCAGGGTTTGTGCCTCCCCGGAGTGACCATCATGACCCCTGGCCAGAGAGCCTTCTCCCACCCTGCTGCCCACAGGAACATCCAATTGAATAGCACTGATTTTTTTTACACAGATCCCCTAATATATAAATTCCCCCACCACCCCAGTCTCTATCACAGTGGTTCTCAAACTATTTGGTCTCAGATTCCCTTAACACTCTTAAAAATTATGGAGGACCCTGAAGGGCTTTTCTTTCTTATGTGGATTATATCTATCAATATTTACCACATTACACACTAGAAAATGCCACTGTACACTCATGAGAGAATGAGACTGACAGAGGCCAATAACATCTTAATATTTTTGTGAACACAGTTTCGGCCTCCCAGGTCTCCTGTAAATGTCCCAGAAATTCCCAGAGGTCCACAAATCACACTTAGACAATCCCTGACCTATCAAATGAATCTATATTTCTTATCTTGTCTGATATCAGATTTACTCATGTATGGTATTTGCTTACTTGGTCTCCTCCACCTGCATGTGAGCAACCACTGGGTCTTTTTCACTCCACGGCCATAGTTTCTAGAACAATGCCTGGGATATAATGTGTGCACAATAAATGTTTGTTATAACAATGAATAAATTACTAAGGTAATGTAGCAAGATAGACCCTCCCAAGGCAAATGCTAGGATTTCTGAGATAATGCAATAAAGCGTGTTGCATGGCACCTAGCATATGGTCTGCACTCAATTCTCTTACTCTCCACCATGGCCGAGGGGGTGTTGGGTGTCAGATTGAATCCACCAGGTTCCTGACAGCCTTCACAGACCCGGTTATGGTCAGGGATCTGGGCTTGCTAACAGCCCTCCTAAAGGCAAGATCCTAGATAAATCCCAGCTACTCCTCAGGCACACATAATGATTCCTAAACAAGAGCGGGGCAGGAAGTTCTCCCTCCTGCAGCTGGTCTCACTGACTGAGCTCAGCCAGGGTCTAAGTCCTTCAGTGCAACCACTAAATCTCAACTCCACTGTGGAACCAAAAAGAAAATTACTACAGCCAGAAGATGATGTCACTAAGCTCTGTCCTTAAACAAACTTTTTAAGTCAGTTTTATGGGATATTTCCTTATCGTTATATTCTTCCCATCTCACAACAGTCCTCCCTCCAGAAAGTCCCTCTGCATTCCCTAGGTCTACAATACAGGCATGTCACCCTGCCTATCTTAGCTCCTTCTGGTCAATCAACATCATACAATGTTTAATTTTTTTTTTTAATACAGGAAGGATGTGTACTCTCACCACAGTGCTTCATTAATCAGCAAATGTAAGTTTTGCTCTGTAAACCCAGGATGTAAGAAATGCCACATTGATTTTCTAGCCACTCTCCCTCTGTCTGGTGGGCTATTTGGCGCCAGGTGTTATAGCCACTCCCTGCGCCAAGGCAAGCCCACCAGTGGTCATCACTGAGAAGAGCTGCCTCCAGAGGCACAGGGACCTTAGGAAGCAGGTGGCTTTCTAAGGGGATGGAGAGTGATGGAGGAATAGGGTTTATCTTAGGTGGGATAGCCAGAGAAGGCCAGTGTGGCCAGAGCAGAGTGAGAATCAAATCAAGAGGAAGGAGGAGACCAGTTCATGTTGTACTCATAGGCTTTGTTAAGGAAGGGACTTCATTCAAAGTGTAATGGACGCCATTGGATAGATTTGAGTAGGGGATGACTTCACTGACTTGTTCTTTATACAGAGCACTCTCACTGCTCTGAGGAAAATAGACTGTATGTTGGAAGGTAAGCAAGAAAGATGGCAGAAAGACCACAGATAGGAGGATATTACAGGGGTCCAAATGAGAGATGGAGGTAACTTGGATCAGCAAGTGGAAGTGATGACAGGTAGTCTGACCAAGATATATTTTGAAGATGGAATTGCTATAACTTGTAGTTAGATTGGCATGGGTGGAAGGGAAATACAATAATCAATGATCATTCTTGGGTGTTCAACATGAGCATAATCTAGGCAAGTATACTAAGATGGGGATATTGTGGGTAGGAGCAGATCTGAGGGATAAAATCCAGTTCTATATTGAAGAGGTCCAATTTGAGATGCCTATTGGACTTCTAATTGGAAATGTCAGACAGATGGACTTATGCAAGTGTGGAGCTCCAGGGTGTTGCAGAGATTGGAGCTGAAGATATATATATATATCTTCATATATATATATATATGGAAGATACTGGCCTGTAGACCTTTTCGCTAGGCTGACAACTCAACCGGCGTGATCCTGTCTTCTTTTTTTAAAAAAAAGACTAAGAGTTGATAGGAAAAGTGAAGTGAGAACTGGGATAACAGAGATAGTTAAACCATCTCTTAATATGATCCCCTTTGTCCCATCTTTGGCCTTAATTAGCAGTTCGAGGACCACAGGAAAAGACCCAGTCAACATGGTACTTCAAAGATATCTCTTTCTTGGAGTGTTGTTCAGTGGAGAAGAGAAATGAAGGCATTGCTGGAGGAGGATGTGGAATCAAGGAGGTATTTTCTTAACTAGTAACTATGACCTTATGCTTGTATTGACAGGAATGACCTATTAGAGAGGGAGACAGTACTGATACAGAGAAAGGGAATCATTGCAGGAGTAAGACATTGAACAGGCAAGAAGTGAAGGACCAGTGCATAAGCGGTGTCTGTGGTAGGAGCCGAGTGCGATATTCACTGTAACTACCAGGAAGCCGAGTATGCGTGGCCACCAATGCAGGTAGGTTTGAAGATTTTTGAGGTCATTTTCTGCTGATGATTTTTATTTATTCAGTAAAAAAAAAAAGAAGGAGCCAGGCCAACAGCTAAAAGTGAGAAAGAGAAAGGAGAGAGGTGATATTGACTGTTTGATGATAGAGGAAAAGGTATAAAATAGTTATTTCAGAAGAGACTAACTTGACTATGATGATGTGCATGACAGTTGGGCAAGGATGTAACTCTCGAGATTCAACATACACGATTTGAAAAAGAGAGAGAGAGAAAGAAAAAAAATTAAAAATTTAAAAAAAATAATGGACAAAAACAACAACAAAAAACAGAGGAAATAAACAAAAAAAAAGAGAGGGAGAGAGAGAGAGAGATTCAACAGAGTGGGCTCAGCTGTGGGCTTTTCTCCAGCCACATTCGGCTGCTCAGGGCCAGGCATGGAGTTGGGGGAATGTTGGGTTTAATCAGAGCGGAGGTTTTGCCAGGGAAATGTGGAGAAAGAGAAAGGCAGATAAATTGACTATCATGTAAGGATGTGATTTTAAGAATGAACCATGGAATTCAAACTGAGCAAAGTGGGAAGTAAGGACACAAGGAGGGCTGTAGGGAAGTGGGAAAGCAAGGTGGAGTGAGTGGGTCAGAAGACCCAGTGGGGTTAAAGAATGCTGGGCCTCATAAAGACTAAATATGCCGTGGCTTTCCACGTAGATTTCCTCCACACTGTGGCGCACTCATTCCCACTGTTCTTGCAGTAACTCCCCAGCATTGCTCCACTTCCTACTGTTCCATTAGGTCAAATTGAAGTTAAGTTAGTAGTCCCTGCCACCTTGGAGGTTTGCCTGCCTCAATTCCTCTGATAGATGAGATTCTTAGTTTTCCAGACCTACCTCATTTTCACTAATGAGTGAGAAGCAAATTTCCTTTTGCTACTGATCATTTTTCTTCCCATCATTTTGTTACCTTCCTCCCTTACATCTAACTCTCTCTCCATGGGCCACCTGAGGCTCGGTAGAAACTTTTTCTCTCCAACTAACCCACTGACTCCTTTCCCTATGGTGTCTCCCACACTACAATGTGTCTTAGTTTTTCTGTTGACTACTTTTCTGTGTATCAAATAATGAGTAGGTACAGTTGAAGTTTACAGGCTGCCGTCCTCTTCACGGGAGATCATTGGCAATAGTATAGAACTAATCCAGTCTGCAATAGCATAGAACTAATCCAGTCTGCAATAGCACATGCAGTCAGAAAGAGAGCCTTGTTCTGTGTGCATCTTTTATGATAGTATAATTATGTAGGAGCCTGTCTTGCTTGGGAGGGTGGGTAATGCAGGGAAACAGCTGGCTCTGGCCATGTACTTAAAAGCCCCATATTCATAAGGAAGAATGGATTACTAATCTGTCAACCAGGTGGGAAGGACTTGTTTCTGCACAAACCCAAGATCTCCTCTGGCTCCAAATTTTTCATATTTGCTTTAAAGTAATTGTTATATTTTTTATAATAGCAAAACTTTTATTGTAGCAAAGACTGTTCGTTGTATCTCAAAACCAATTCTCTTCTTTTTAAATAACAGTACCTCTAATTTTTAGCTGGACACATGGTCATCAGAAAAAAAAAACTGTATTTCCCAGACTCTCTTGCAGCAAGGTATGGCTATACGTCTAAATTCTGGGCACAATGGGAAGTGACTTCTGGTCACAATCTTAAAGGTAAAGGATGTGCCATCCCTACACCCTTTTCCCTGTTTCCATCCTGCTGCTTTGGAATGGCAAAGAAACAGGAGAGAGGGAGCCAAGGTCTCTGGAACATCCTATGGGGCAAGGCCACTACACCTGCCCTGGACCATCTTTGCAAGAGAGAAATAAACTTCTCTCTTGTTCAACTCACTATTATTTCGGTCTCTATTACATGCTTTGGAAATTGTATCTTAACAGCCTCATCCTCTTTTTCTTTAGCCATGTATGTGTCAGACGCTTACAAAATGCCCGATTCATGCTTTGATCTTCCCACCCTTTATTTCATTCCTGAGTCCATCACTGACAAGATTGCCACCTTGGTGATTTTCTCTTTAATAATGGAAGTTTTAAAATTATATCTAAGATGAGGACGACTTCTTTCTGAATGTCTAGTGTCTACAAATGCAATGGCTAGATCCTATTCCCAAAATTCTGGTGATAAATAAATGTCTTTAGAGTAAGTCGAATAGCAAATATTGGCGTAATCAAACAATAATCTTTAAACAGAACTAGTCGTGTTTAGTTCCGAGCATTCTAATAGAAATGATTTCCTTTTCAAGATGCCATCTTGCCCCTTCCCCATTTGTATTGTTATTGCTAAACCACCCAATTTTAATTATCATTTAATTATCTTTATCTACAGTTGAGTGCCCCCCTTCTGTTGGAACGTGTATTTTATAAAACCAAACCATGGGTAATTACCTATCAAAAGCAGATTTGTCTAAATTCCCACTGAAACTAGATGAAGTAGTTCCTTTAAGTCATAAAATCACTCAAAATGAGACCCAAGAAAAAAGGACAGCATTGAATTTGAATTTACAGAACCGACAACATTATAGTTACCATAGGAAATCAATTCTTATCCATACTGCCTGCTGTGGGAGTATGAGTCTCAATTCTAGATTCACCTTCTAGGACATATATTGTGGCATACTGTGGGGGATTCACTCACCCCCTTGTCTTGCCTTCCTCTATTACAGAGGCTGGGGGGTGATTAAAACCTCTGTTCTCAACCCATTTCATCCACTTTCAGTAAGAAAACACCATGATACAATTATGGTAAATGAGACTTATGTAGAAATCTCCTATTTAAAAACATAAATTACCAGTATTTCCACTCATAAGTATATACTCAAAAGAACCAAAAGCAGTGATTCAAACAGATACTTGTATACCCATGTTCATCGCAGCATTACTCACAACAGCCAAAAGGTAGAAATAATCCAAGTATCCATCAACGAATGAGTAGACCAACAAAATGTGGTGTCTATACACACAATGAAATATTACTCAACCATAAAAAGAATGAATTCTGACACATGCTCCAACAGAGATGGACCTTGGAAACATTATGCTAAGTGAGATAAGCCAGGCACAAAGGACATTATTGTATGATTCCACTTATACAAGGTACCTAGAATAGGCAAATGCGTAGAGACAGAAAGTAGAATAGAGATTACCAGGGGCTGGGGGCCAGGAGGAGTGGGGAGTTGTTGTTTAATGGGTACAGAGTTTACGTTGAGGATGATAAACAAGTTCTGGAGAGGGATAGTGGTGGCTGTTACACAACATTGTGAATGTACTTTGTGCCATTGAATTGTACCCTTAAAATTAGTTAAAGTGTTAAATGCTATGACATATATTTTTTTACCACAATAAAAAATATGAAATAAAAATATTTATGCTTATTTTTTACTTAACAAATTGCAATTCTGGATCTCTCAATTCTATATTTTGCTTAAAGATTCAATATGCTATTGGTTAACTCATCAGCTAAGGTGCCTTTAAGATAGTTCATTTTTACCCCAAGACTCCCAAGAGATAGAACTAATAATAAGCAAAGACAGAAGATTGTGCCTTGCTACATATGTTTCACTTCTCCACCTGAAGACTTGGAGGACAGATGAGATTTAAAAGGAAAAAGAAAGAAAGACATACAACCTGCCACTTGGTGATGAAGAAAAGAGTCCCTTCAGGAGGTAGGACATGCCCAAGGCAAGTGAGCAGGAAGGAGAAATATTCTTTACAGAAATTTAAGGTGCTACTCCATTTGGGGGTGTCTTGCCACAATTTGATCCACCCAGCTGGGAAGCGTGTCAATGAGGGGTGGTGTTAGCCAGAATTCTGAGCAGCTGTCATGGCCTGATCCTCTACACTCAGAGGTTCTCTCCTCATCTCTTCTGGATTGTGGGTCTCTGCTTGACACATGGTTCTCACTTGCTAATAATAATAAGCTAACATCTGTCAAGCGCTTACCTTTCCAGGCACTGCCAGAAGCGTTTTACACATATTACCTCATAAAATCTCACGGGATCTTTGTAAGGTACCTACATAACACACATACTATTATTATTATTTCCACTTTACAGATGAGAAAATTGGGGCAAAAAAAGTTTGGATAATCTATCCAAGGTCACACAGATAACAAGTGGCAGAGGCAAGGTTGGAACCCAGACACTCTGGCCCCAGATCCCTCATGCTTAACCACTACTTTATGCTGCTTCTTAGATCCCATAGATAACTGTTTCTTTTGGAAAATATCTCAGTCCCCAACCGTGCTTTAATTTCAAATTTTTAACTAGTACTCTCTCTGCCATCATCATAGGTTGTTTACAAAGGAAAAAAAAAATGTGTGCCACTGTGTATGTGATTATACAAGTCAAATGACTTTCTATTTCATAGTTATATTAAGGTGACATTAGCTGTTATGGATACAACCCCAAAGTACATAACTCAATGAAAGTCTAATTCTTGCCAAAGTAAACTGCAACATAGGTGTTCCTAGTCAGATGATGACTGTCACAACAGACTTCCATCTTCTGGCTCCACCATCTTGGAAACTCGCAGCTTCTGATATTACCATGCTCTTCCAGATCAAGCAGGAAAGAAAAAGAGTAGAGAGGCTCATCTGTTAGAGGTTATTATGGGCTAGGTCCCGAAGTAGCACACAGTACAGGTGCCATTGACTACTATTCAGTCACATGGTCACACCTGACCGCAAAAAAGGCTGGATGTCAACCAGCTGTGTGTCCAGGAAAATGAGTGAACACATGGCAGCCTCTGCTCTAATAGCCTTCCCACTCGATAATGCACTTTCACTGTCAGTGTTTTCACAGCTCTCTTGCGCAAGAGATTTGAATCATTGCAAAGTGTCATGAGCAAATAGGATGGACCACCACCAGGTGAAGATTTTCCCCAATTCTCCTGTCAACTACTACCATTATTATCTACCCTTATGCCTTTTTCAACCTTAAAGATTTAAAACCACAAGTAACATAGGATAGTTTGAAGTTTTCACTTATTGCTCCCATAGAGAGGTATCAGCTAAGGTCTGATAATATAACCAAACATATGTTCCCCCGCTATCAACACTTTTGTGAAGCTTATATTTTAACACCAAAAAATATATATTTTAACACCTTTGTGGGCAAACATTATCTTCTGGGAGATTATATCACAATCTCAACCAACAAGAAATGGGGTTATGATTTTAGCCCCTTCTCTGTTTAATTTATATTTTAATAGTCTCATATGACTTTTAGGTTAACTGAATGCATGTTTTCATGTCATATCAGATAAACAGGAAATAATAATGGGGTCAAAAATGTATTTATTCCCTCCAGTGAAATAAGATAATAGTTAAGCTGTAAGATAAATTAAGGTGTGGCTTTAAAAACGCATGAGCAGCATTTGATGACTTTTAAAGAAAAATTCTATTCTTTAAAAATCTAACATGACATATCCAAAAATTGAGTTGGTACTTGCTATAACACCTCTTACAACTATGCCAAAAATATGTAAGTATTTAAGTAAGGACCAACAGGCAATATTCGAAAATGAAAAGAGTAACTGCTACATTCAGGCAATATGATCATGGGTGAGTTATTTCTCTTTTCAATATTTTCTCTAATAACTTTACATTATGTTATCAATTACCTTTTATAATTTATTGCAAAGAAAAAGAAAATAAAAAGGAAGAATCTTTTCCTGTCCTTAATGCAACTATAATGAGTCTTTCATTCTTCAATGAGAAGGAGTTACCCATTTCTATTCAATCTGGTAGAGTAGGTAGTTGTAAAGTGAAATAAAGAACTTTAAAATTTTTTAGCTCTCTGATAAGGACTGAGGGAAATTAATTTTTTAAAGATTGAATAAAGAACACTTTCCTAGAGGATGCATACATACTGGTCAGTCTTTTCCGAACACTGGGGATGCCCAAAGCCTACTACCCTGACCAGCACTTTCATTATTAAGAAGCTGAGAGGTGAAGGTACTCTTTGACTTAGAGAATATTTTATTGGCAGAAGCTCCAAAGAGATCCTTTCTTTAAATATTCACCATGTTCAGCATCCTCTATCACCTCAGGGAATTACTGAGAACTCCAAGAAAGTCTGCTTTGCATCCTTAGGCAAAAGTTAGCCATTTCAGGAGGCTGGTGTATGTGATGTGTTTTCTTATGGACAATATAATTCTGTCCCTGAAAATTGCCTTTTTTCTGAAAGATCTTTCAAACTGCCTTAACATCCTTGAGATTGCTATGCTCATTAGTGAGTATCAAAAAGTGTCACTTGTATACAAGTCCATGATTTTTTAAGTTTATTAATACATCTACCTTTATGGCCATATTAAGTGCTGGGGAGTCCTTCCTTCACCTGCTTATATGTAACTTAACATCCAAGAAGACTTAGGAGCATTTGAAGCTTCCCCAACAAGCCAAGTCAGGCATTCAGGGCTCTCTCCCTCATTTTATTCTGATAATTCGAGCTGAGGCATATGCAGAGAATTATCATAGTTCTCCATATCCTGTGTTCATAATCCAGTATCTATTCCAATCAATCCTTTATACATATGATGGTTACCCACTAGCAGAAGATAGTAGGTAGGATGGAGAATTATGTCTTGATTATAGAAAACACAATGCAAAAGAAAAAATAGGAATTCACTCTTGATAATGGGTCAGGAAAATGTCCCTACTTCTTGTTGGCAGACAGTTCTCCATGAGTCACCTGTGTTTCTGCTCATCTTCTGACAGCTTTTATTCTGGATTATCTGTTCAAGTTCATGGTCTTATCTTAGAAGATAGAGATAGTGTCTCTCTCAAGGATAAAGGGCATGTTTGTTTGCTGTCCAGGATAATAAAAGTAATGTTTCTCTCAAGGGCAAAGTTTGGACAGGTTTGCAAGCAACCCCCTTGTATGATTGGTGGTTTCCTAAAGTCACGGTTTCTCAGCTGTGATGTAAATCCACTGTGTGTATGGCACTTATTGTGGGATCTCAGGGACAAGGAGAATGGGTGAGAACATAAAGGTTATACTGCCTACTGTGCCATGAGTAATGAAATCCTTGGTTTTTGACCCAGGGGTCTCATGTCTTTTTTCAACATCCATGAAATCAGCAGCCTAACTTGTTAGCTTAAAGTAATGTAAAATTTCAAATCCTTCATTATTCTTGACTCTTCTAATAAGATGTAGCCACTGTTAGGATGAAGACTCTCCTTAACCACAGTAGAAGGGACTTTTGATTTCACAGGCAAAGCAAATAGCTATGTATGTTGGCTAAGTATTAATGTGTGATTTCCACTCATAAGTACTTATCTCTGATTACTTGTTATAATAAAACATTCCTTATACTTCCAAAGGACATAGTTAACATAAACTCCACACAGATTCATTAATAGTGTTCCCTGAATATCTTTAACAAATGTAATGCCACTATAAACATCAGTAATATGTACTGGATACACACTTACTTTTGAAAGGAGGTTTCCCCTAAGGGAGCTGGTCTTGTTCTCATCAAATCGATCAAAGTTCCTCAAGGAAAAGATAGTACTTCAAAGAATGCATCCATTATTCCAGGGATGCAAAGATGGTTCAACATCTGCAAATAAGTCAATGTGATATATGACGTTAACAAAATGAAGGATAAAAATTGTATGATCATCTCAACAGATGCAGAAAAAGCATTTGACAAAGTTCAAAATCCATTTATGATAAAAACTCAACAAAGTGGATATAGGTGGAGTGTATCTCAACATAATAAAGGCCATACATGACAAGCCCACAGCTAGTGTCATACTCAATGGTAGAAAGCTGAAAGTGTTTCCTCTAAGATCAGAAACAAGACAAGAATGCTCACTCTTGCCACTTTTATTCAACATATTATTGGAAGTCCTAGCCAGGGCAATTATATAAGAAAAAGAAATAAAAGTCATTCAAATTGGAAAGGAAGAAGTAAAATTGTTACTATTTGCAGATGACATGTTAAATTAAAAAAAAAAGAAAAAAGCCCTAAAGAATCCATCAAAAACTGTTAGAACTAATCAACAAAGTCAATAAAGTCTCAAGGTATGAAATTAATATACAAAAATCTGTTGTGCTTCTATACACAAATAATGGATTATCAGAGAGAGAAATAAAGAAAACAATTCATTTATAATTGCGTCAAAAAAGAATAAAATACCTAGAAATAAATTTAATCAAGGAGGTGAACCACCTACATATTGAAAACTACAAGACATTAATGAAATAAACTGAAGATACAAATAAATGCAAAGATATTTCATGCTCATGAATTGCAAGAATCAATGTTGTTAAAATATTCATACTACCCAAAGCAATCTACACATCCAATGCCATCCCTATCAAAATTCCAATGGCACTGTTCAAAGAAATAGAACGAATAATCCTAAAATGTATATGGATGCACAAAAAAAAACCTTGAGCAGGCAATGCAATCTTGAGAAAGAAGAACAAGGCTGGAAGCATCAGGCTCTCTGATTTCAAACTATATTACAAAACTTAATAGTAATTAAAAACAGTATAGTATTGGCATTAAAACAAACATATTGATCAGTAGAACAGAATAGAGAGGCCAGAAATAAACCTGCATATATGGTCAATTAATTTACAAGTAAGGAGCCAAGATATACAATGGGGGAAAACAGTTTCTTCAATAAATGGTGCTGGGAAAACTGGACATGTAGAAGATTGAAACTCAACCACTATGTTACAGCCTACACAAAAATTAACTCAAAATGGATTAAAGACTCGAATGTAACACCTGAAACCATAAAACTCCTAGGAAAAAAACATGGGCAGTAAGCTCCTTGATATAGGTCTTGGTGAAAAATATTTTTAATCTAACACCAAAAGCACAAGCAACAAAAGAAAATGTAAGTCAGTGGGACTACATCATATTAAAAAGCCTCTGAATAGCAAAGGAAACCATCAACAAAATTAAAAGGCAACTTACTGAATGAGAAAATACTTGCAAATTGTGCATCTTTTAAAAAACTCATATACTCAATAACAAAAAAAATTCAATTAAAAAATAGACATTTTTTTCAAAGAAAGCATTCACTTGGTCAGCAGGTACATGAAAAGATGCTTAACATCATTCCTCAACAGGGAAATGAAAATTGAAACCACAGTGAGATATCACCTCACACCTGTTAGAATGGCTGTTTTCAAAAAGACAAGAAATAACGAGTGTTGGCGAGGGTGTGGAGAAAAGGGAACCCTTTGTGCATTGATAGTGAGAATGTAAATTGGTGCAGCCCCTAAAGAAAACAGTATGACAGCTCCTCAAAAAATTAAAAATAGAATTACCATATGAAGCAGCAATTCCACTTCTGGATATATATCCAAAGAAAATGAAAACCCTAACTCAAAAAGAGATATGTATCCCCAAGTTTATCGCAGCATTATTTACAATAGCCAAGATATGGAAACAACCTAAATGTCCACTGATGGATTAATGGATAAAGAAATTTTATATATATGTGTGTGTGTGTGTGTACATATATATGTATATATATGTGTGTATGTGTATATATATATACATACACACACACATATATATATACACACATACATATACACACAATGGAATATTACTTAGCCATAAAAAATAATGAAATTTTGCCATTTTAGACAACACAGATGGACCTTGAGGACACTATGCTAAGTGAAATAAGTCAGACAGAAAGACAAATACCATATGATCTCTCTTATATGTGGTATCTAAAAACAAACAAACAAACAAACAAACAACAACAACAAAAACCATCAAGCCCATAGATACAGAGAACAGATTGGTGGTAGCCAGATTGGTGTGTATGTGGTGGGGAAGGTGGGGAATGAGTGAAATAAGTCAAAAGGTAAAAAGGAATAAAAAATTTTTTAAACAACAAAAACTTTTTAAAGCCCAAGCAACCAAAACAGATATCGCCAAGTCCATTCATAAAAAGTTATTAATTTTATTTTTTTAAAAAGAAAGAAAACTCCACTAAATCAAATAACCCTCAAGTAAAAAACAATAAAATATCTAAAAACCATATGCAGATATCTGAGTTATAAAATGAACCATTAATACCATGCTAGCCATACCTAAGGACATCCTGTAATACTTTAAAAAATCAATTACTTTCCATGTAAAGTGTTAATCTTTTTCTAAGAATAAGAGAACTAAAAAAAAAAATAATAGAACCAGTCATCTCCAAAAGTAACTGATTTTTGATACTGACTCACAAACTTGTGTTAGATAACTTTGACCTACACAGAATACCTAGAATGCAGTACATTTAATATTTTGCTATTAATGACTATCCAGGGAGAGTTTAGCAGAGAAATTTATTTCCAGTATATAGACCTTGCTTTTCAGGCTAATACATCCCAAGATTACTCTAAAAGATGTATAATTACATTAAATCAGATACTTAGAAGACATTGTTCTCACTTAATCCTAAGTATATTATGTTTCTGCTGTAAACTAGGAAAAAATCAGGTATAAACTTCTAGTTTATACTTTGTTGCCTTCTGCTGAAATGATGAAGCCTTATAGTACAGTTGTACATCAAACTTATCAGTATTATCATTTGTTACCAGAGAGAGGTTCTTTAATATTCAATGTGTTTCAGAAGGGGAAGGGCCAAGTATTTTAAAGATAACTTTTAAAATGGACATTGAATTCAACCCAAATCGAAATTTCTAAACTTCTTTCCTTTCCATTTCCAGAAACATCCTCAATGGATCAAACCCATTCGTAGTAATAAAAGTGCAAAGTATAATCACACCATCATGCTAAAATATATTTTTTACCTATAATATTTGCAAAGTCAAACAGATTTGAAAAGACACTGTGTTATCATAGTATATTGAAAAAGACACCATCATATTTTGCTCAATACACAGAACAATTAGGCAATGTATCTGAATTTTAAATGCGGAAACCCTTTATCCCAGACATTGAGCTTCTAGGAACTTATTATACCTGCACATATGCAAAATGACATGCTTACAAGGTTATTCATTAGAGAATTGTTTGAAATAGCAAAGGATTGGAGCAACCCAAAAAACAGTCAACAATGCAATAGTTTACTACCATTAAAAGAGAATGACACAAATCTGTATAATGATATGGTAGGACCTCAAAGCAAGGTGTAAAAGAATACACAAAGTACAGTAGCATTTGTGTAAAAATTTAAAAATAATACCTATATATAGTACCTTTGTACAGTAGACCGCCCCCCTTATCTACAGGTGATACACTCCAAGACCCTCAGTGGATGCCTGAAACATCAGATAGTATCGAACCCTACTTATATATGTTTTCTGTGTATATGTCTGTAAATATGTTTTCATGTCTTCCACCCACAAATTTAATGACTTTTCCATCTTAGCTAAGCACTTATCGTGCACTATGGCTGTAACTTTTGCAATTTGAGGTACGACAGCAAAATCAGCATGAATTTCTTTTTTCTTCTTTATAGTTTCACAGATAGATTTGTACTCACCATAGATTTTAATCCCAGCATATGATCTTTTTTTTTCTTATTAAGAATGTTCACCTTTTCACTTAAAGTAAGTACTTTAGGGCTTCTCTTTGGCATATCTGAATTCCAGCACCTTTATTCTAGCATTTTGAGGCCATTAATAAGTAAAATAAGGGTTACCTGAACACAAACCGAGATACGGCAACAGTGGATCTGATAACCGAGGCAGCTATTAAATGACTAACAGTCGGAGGAGCGCATAGACAGCATGGAGACGCTGGACAATGAGGTGAGTCACGATCCGTGCAAGACGGCACGAGATTTCCTCACGCTACTCAGAATGGCACATAATTTAAAATTTGTGAATTATTTGTTTCTGAAATTTTCATTTAATATTTTAGGACGATGTTGACCGCGGGTAACTGAAACCTCAGAAAGCAAAACTACGGATATGGGGGATACTATATGCGTCCCAGCTTGCTCCGTCCTACTTTATATCAATTCTCCCTCAACTACCTGGCCTGCAGAATTTAAACTCTAGCATCAGACATAAAGACAACAACCTTACGAGGACTGTTTAAATAACTTCTGCAATTACATAAGATTAAAACCCTATAACAAATCTGTGTGTGTACACATATACATAGTATATATATACTTATATATACATATACTCGAATGTATATATACACATATTCACATGAAATATCTAAAACAAATAAGAAATTTGATATAGTAGTTGAATCTAGAGAATAGAATTAGGGTGACTAGGAAAGGGGAAGGAAGGTATGCATACCATTTGTGCTTTTAACTATTGTACCATGTGACTCTTATCTGTTTAGAAAGAAAAAAAAAACATTTGAAATGTTTAAAAATTTCTTAAATTGTCTTTCTTGTATTTGTATGTGGAGATAAAGAAATATTTACCCTTTGTTCCTATTTCTTTAAATAGGATCAGATTTGCTTTCTATATTTATAAAGTTTTGTGTGTCACAAGGGACTTAAAGTTAGAGGAAAAGGGCAATTTATGTGGTTTCTCTCTCTAGAACCAGAGGATTCCATTAGTGGGGATTTGTTTACTTTTTTCTTTTCCTGTTATGCTTTTCTTAAGCTCATTACCTTCCTTTAATTCAAACTGGTCTATGTCTTTCTGTTATAGGTATAACAGTCATACAAGCAAAAATACACTTGTAAGAAGCATAGTCAAATCTGATAGCTTTTTGTCTTTTAATATAGGAATTTAATTTGTTTATATTTGTTGCTATCAGTGATATATTTAGACTTATTTCTACCATCCTATTTTTTAAATTGCTACTTGCAATTCTTCTAACAAGCATTTTTCTCTCCTGTCTTCTGTGAGGTAGATATCATAGAGATTGTATATCTGTTTAGGCTGTCTTAAATATTTAGCTATATTTTTTAATCATAAAGTTTTAATACACTCTAAAATTATTTCCTATTTGCAACCTCTTAAAAACTTCAGTGATACATAAAACAAAATTGGCAAAATATTGATTACTGCTAAAGCTGGGTTATGATAAACTGTTTTAAAGAACTTAACATATCTACCCATTCAACACATGCGCACGCACACACACAAACACAAATACTCTCATTGAGGAGTGTTTTAGTTTTTATTGTTTTAATTTAAACATGCAAAAATTTGTTTTATGGCAGATTTTTCAATCATATTTCCAGATATATTTATCTGTGCCTGTGCTCACTGTTTTTTGATCAGTTGTTTGTTTTGTACTACATGCTTCTCTGAGTTTACTTCTCTTCTTATCTGTTTTAATATTGCAATTCCAAAGCAGTACCTGGCACGGAGCATAACTTTAATGAACACTTGGTGAATGAATGATTGAATAATATTCATATACACTCAAATTTTTATCTTTCTGGGAACATATCCCATCTTGTTTAAGTATGGCCTTTTGCTTTTTGTTTGTTTATTTTTTTAACACCTACAGCATCTGGTATTCCTAGGTGGTCTCCCATCCAAGTACTAACCAGGCCCGACTCTACTTAGCTTCCAAGATCAGATGAGATCGGGCACATTCAGGGTGGCATGGCCATAGACTACTTCTTGATGGAAAAGATCCTTAATAGTTTCTTCAATGAGAGTCTGTGGCAAATTATACTCTCTTTTTTTTTTTTGAGTGATAATTTAACTGAGTATGAAATTGTAGGCTGATGGTTATTATTCTTTGGTATTTTTGTAATGTTACTCTTTTGTCTAGTGATATCCACTACTGTTGATGAAAAGCCATCTGTCCATTAAATTCCATTCTTTTGTAGATAATGTCTTTTTTCTCTGGCTGCTTTAAGATTTTCTCGTTATCTATGATGTAGTGTCACCACAATGTGCCTACTGTGCTGTGTGGGTTTATTTCCATATATACTGCTTGGTATTTGAAATATACTTTTTTTAAAGAATTTGTGTCTTTCTTTAATTCTAGAATTTTTAAAATTATTATCTCATCAAATATTGCTTATTCATAATTTCTTCTTTTCTGCTGGAACTCTTATTAGATATGCCTAAAGCCTCCAAAATGTATCCTTCACATATTTAACTGATTGTTTATGTTTTTTTTTTACATTGGGTGCTGGTTGAATTCCTCATCACTCTTTTCCAATTACTAATTCTCTGATTCTTTCTGATCTAGAATTTGTCCAGCTATTGACCTCTCATTTGAGAACTATGTTTTTATTTCTGCTTGTCTTTTTAGTGGATATTGTTCTTTAATTTATCCTTTTTGAGGAGGTGATATTTAAGTTGAGAAAGTAAAACCCATGTAAAGTGGCAGATATAGAGCATTCTAAGCATCAATAATAGCTTTAATTTTTTTTAATTTTTAATTTTTTCATCCAAAACTCTGCTCCTTAACCAGCATTTATTTTCAACTTGACATATCATATAAGCACAGTTGATTATAACCCAACATTCTGACTGAATCTAGAGGCCTTTGGTGCTGTATCCTTGCACTCATTACCTAAGTTTAGGGTATGAACGATATGATGCACGGAACTTCTGAGGGGCTGACTGAGTCCTGGCATCATTGAGTAAATGCACATCCTCTGACATGCAGAAACTTTATTTCCATCAGGTCAATTCAGCCATATTATATCCCAGGGATAAATGTGACCATGAGCTGATGAGCAGCAGACTGCACGATGTTAGCTGGAATAAGTAACCAAATGAAATTTTTATTTTTAGTGTTAATCATGTGCTTTATGGAAAACAAAATAATTCTATAAATATAAACAGAACTATTACATTTCATCACTTGCCACCATCTTGATTATATACAAAAATGTAAACTTGGGCATTAAAATCATGTAACAATACTCACAAAGTTGTCCTTTAGATGATTCAGGTACTCCAAGCTATGTTCATACTAATATGTTTTAGAATATGATTTAATTTGCAACAAAAACTTTAATCCTGGTTGAATTTGAAGATCACCAGTTAACTAGTGCTCTCACTTCCTACAGGTGGGGAAAGTATTTTGGATGGCAGGTAGTAGATAACTCTGATGTTCTTTTCTTCATGCCACATCCTCTTTGATGATACAGTTAATCCATTTATGCCTCTTTTCTCTTTCTTCACTTCCTCCTTCTAGCCAAGTACCATTCTTACAACTGCCTGTTTTGAACTAGAGTCTACTATTGTATTTTCAGAACGGAAAACTTATTCACCTATCTTGCACTATCTAATGAAGTGAGCTTTACTATCATTGTGTTAGATCGTTATTTTCCTAGTGCTCAGGACGCTGATGCACAAGTAGGTAAGGCACTCTCCTTGGTACAACCACACATTGTGTCCACATATAGCACAGCACAGTGGGCTCACTGGCTGTATGCAAGCCGCCTGCCAACCATGGAGTTGACTGAACATTTTCCTTATATAAACTTAACAGTGTTGCCTTTGTTTAGCATTCATCTTCCTTATTTCTCACAGTGCTTCTTCTAAAGTAAATATTTAAATCAAAAAGACTGACTACATTGAGCTTTAAATTTGTTACTCCCTTCTAAAATTTTTTGATAAAGTATAAGTGATGTTAAGTTTTTCACATTTTCGCATTGCAGGAATTATCATATTTTAGGGCTTGGCTAATTCTGGTATGCCTTCTTTTTGGATGAGGCAGTTCGAATATGAAAGTCATCTTCATGAAAAGAGAAATCTCTCTCCAATTTCTCCTCAGGAGGAAGCCAATGCCTTGAATGTGATGCTCACTTCCTTCAAGAGAACAATGTTCTATGTAAGTGAAAATGTCTTTCAACAAAGAACCTGCTGTTTCCAATTCAATATCCCATTTCAGTTCCCTACCAAATGCCCAGATAGAAAGAATGTTTAGTGCCAAGGAAATCTATGGTCTGATGAGCCAACAAATCAAATCAGTTATCATGAAATCAAATTCTCATTTTAAAATATTTCTTCCATTTGTTTGGAAGCAAAGATTAGGTATAAATAACTTCATCAAAGTTAATTTTTAAAATAAATGCAGTCTGTTAAGATAGAATGACAGTTGTCATTAGTGAACTCCCCATGGCTATTGAGGTTGCCCCTGGCCTGCACGGCTGTCATGATGTGGCCCCTGCCACCTCCTCCAACCACAGTTTATGCCCAATGCCACTTGCTGAATTTGTTCTAGTTGTGCCAGTCTTCTATTAGCAACTAGAGTAGGCCAAACTCTTTCCCGACACTGGGCTCTCGCAATTGCTGTTTTCGCTACCCAGAATATTCTTCTGCCTCTTCTCATCTTAACTATCACCTCTTCAAAGATGTCTTCCCTGACCATCCTATCCAAAGTAGTTCATCTTCCTTAGTCCCCGTCACAGCACTGTTTATTCCTGCATAGACGAATCAGAAGCTGCAACTTTCTTATTTACTGATTATTTATGTTCTGTTTCCCCATATTATAATGTAAGCCCCAGGAAGGCAGGAATCTAATTTGTCTTATGCTCCAACCCCAGACCTTATGTGCTTGCCACAGAAGCCTACTAGCCAATGGCATCTTCCTAATGCAGCCACCTCAGATTCAGAAATAGCATCAGTGATTCAAACAATAAATGCCCATACGCCTATCTGGATTTCATGCAGAATTGACTATAAAATGGAATTTAGATATTCTGAAAGTCACAAACCCTAGCATTGGGGTGAGTTTTAATTCATTTTTGTTAATTCTGCATAATGGCCACTAGAGGGAGACATAACCAAATATTATACTCTCAAATTCTAAGATTTTTTCCATTAGAATTTTAGAAGTCCTGCAGCCCAACACTCCCCTCAGTTTCTCTGAAAAATGTCATCCAACTTCTTTTCAAACAAACCAAAAAAATTATGATGGAGAATTCACTACTCCATGGGACTGACTATTCTACAGCTGGGCTCCATTCTTATTGAGAAGGTCCTCTTTCTTGTTGACCTATCTGTAACTGCCTCTCCTTGCCCTCTTTCTTGCCTAAATCATTAAGAAAAGGATACTACCTTGGGCCCTAGTCTGAGCCTCATTATCTAGAATGTTATTTGGAAACTTGCAGCCAGTCAATCCCAGCATGCCTCAAACCTTTCTCATCGCTAACCATCACTCCAAATAGAAAGTCTTTGTGTTTTCTCTGTTTTGACCCACTGTCCCACTGCTCCCTCCCTCAAGCTTTACCCTCCTAGCACGATTTGATGCCACTGTCTGGATTCATGCAAAGACATCAGTTTTTACTCACCACTAGTACAAATAGCAACACGGTGAAAGGCAAATAATGTCCTGGTATTATTATTAAAATAATTTTAACTTTATAGATCTACTAAAAGGGTCTTGGGCATCCCCAGATATCTGCAGACTACACTTTTAGAACTGCTGAACTAGGCTATAAAGCAGGTCTCAACAAATCGAAAAGAATCAGTACCAATAATACAAACTACAATATGCCCCAATGCAGTTAAATTAAGACTCAATTACAAAAACTATAAATATCACCTGACATTTGGAAATTTTAGAACATTTTAAACAATCCATTGGTCAAAGAAGAAATCATAATATGAAAAACATACTTAGAAGTGGAATTATAATAAAAATGCAGCATGACAAAACTTCCAAGATGCAGCAAAAGTGATACTTAAAGGAAACTTGTAGTATTAAGTGCTTATATCAGAAAAGAAGAAAGACTGAAAATTAAGGACCTAAGTACTCAAGTTAACAAGTTGAAAATAGCAACAGAATGATCCTAAAAAACATAGAAAGAAGATGATAATAAGAATGAGAAGAAATTATATAGAGAAAAAATGATAGAAAGTTTCACTAAACCCTAAAGTTGATTCTTTGAAAACATAAAAACCACCACCAAAATAAACAGCAGAATGGGGTGTCAGGGGGACAGGGCAAGGAATCTGTAAACTGACAGAATAGAAATTATCAAATCTAAACAACAGAGAAAGAAATGATTTGATGAAAATAAACAGAGCCTCAAAGACCTGTAGGACTATAGTAAAGGATGTGACATTAGTGTCATTGGAGTCCCAAAAAGAGAAGAGAAAGTGGGTAGGGCTGAAAAAGTGCTAGAAAAAAATAATGGCTGAAAGCTTCCCAAATTGGGGAAGAGAAACAAACCCACAGATTCAAGAAGCTGAGCAACCCCAAACAAAATAAACTCAAGACAATCTATGCTAAGACACATCCTAACTTCTGAAAACTAAAGGAAAAAAAAATATCGAAAGCAGCCAGAGAAAAAATGGCACTTACCTATGGCCAAAAAAAGAACAATTAGAATGACAGTGGATTTATCATCAGAAATCAATGGAGGGCAGAGGGAAATGACACAATATTTTTCAAGTGCTGAAAGAAGAGAACTGTCAACCCAAAATCCTACACCCCATGAAAATATCCTTCAGGAATGGAGGGAAAACCAAAACACTCCCAGACAAAGGAAAACTAATGGATTTGTTGGCAGCAGACTTTCCCTAAAAGAATGGGTAAAGAAAGTTCTCCAAGTAGAAAAGAAACAATTAAAGAAGCAAACCTGTAATGTCCAGAAAGAAGAAAGAACACAGTACACAAATATGTGGATAAATACAGTAGCATTTCCTTCTCATTTTAAGTTTTTTAAATTATGTTCGATGGTTGAAGCAAAATTCTAATGCCGATGTGGTTCTAAATGTATATAGAGGAAATAAGACAATTATAAATGGGGAAGGGTAAGGAAACAAAGATTTCAATACGTCACTGAAACTAGTAAGATAACATCAGTACACTGTGATATGTGTATATTATGCCCAGACCAACCATTTTTAAAACTATACAGATACACTCAAAAAATGCTACATATAAATCAAAATGGAATCCTAAAAAAATGTTCAAGTAACCCACAGAAAGGCAAGAAAAAGTAAACAGAGAAACAAAAAACTCAAAGAACAAACATAAAACAAAAAGTAAAATGGTAGACTTAAACCCTACCATATCAACAACTGATAGAACAACTAGACAGAAAATAAGAAAGGATGCAGAAAACTCAGCATCAATCAATAGGATCTAACTGATGTGTATAGAACACTCTACCTAACAATAATAGAATACAAGTCTATTCAGGTACCCACAGAACGTACACCAAAATAGTCCATATCCTGAGCCACAAAACAAACTTTAATATAAAATGATTGAATCATACTGAGTGTGTTCTCTGACCACAATGGAATCAAACTAAAAATCAATAACAGGAAAATCTCCAAACACAAGGAAACCAAACAACAAACTTCTAAAACTAATCCAGTAGTCAAAGGGGAAGTTTCAAGGGAAATCAAAAATCCATCAAATTGAATGAAAATGAAAATACAACATATCAAAGTTTGTGGGACACAGTTAAAGCAGTGCTGAGAGGGAAATTTGTAGCACTAAATACATATATTAGAAAAGACGAAAAATCTCACATCAATAATCTAAGCTCCCACCTCAAGAACCTAGAAAAAGAAGAGCAAAATAAACACAAAGCAAGTAGAAGAAAGGAAATAATAAAGATGAGAGGAGAAATCAGTGAAATCGAAAGCAGAAAAACAATAGAGAAAAGCAATGAAACAAAGAATTAATCTTTGAAAACCGATAAAAATCACATTCTAGCAAGAATGACAAAGATAAGAGAGAAGACACATATTACCAATATCAGGAATGAAACAGGACTTAAATATAAAACCTGAAACTGTAAAATTACTAGAGGAAAACACGGGAAAATTTTCTTGATGTTGATCTTGACAACGATTTCTTGGATATGACACTAAAAGCATCGACAACAAAAGTAAAAGTAGACAAATAGAACTACTTCAAAATTAAAAGCTTCTGCACACAAAGAAAACAATCAACAGAATGAAAAGACAACCTACAGCTTGATAGAAAATATTCTCAAGTCATATATCTGATAAGGGATTAATATCAAAAATATATAACGAGTTCCTGTAACTCGATAGCCAAACAAATGACTCAATTAAAAAACAGGCAAAGGACTTGAATAGACATTTTTCCAAAGATATACAAATGGCCAATAGATACATGAAAAGGTGCTCAATATCACTTATTATCAGGGAAATGCAAATAAAATCCACATTGAAATATCACCCCATACCTATTAGGATGGCTATTACCAAAAAAATGAAAAATAACAAGTGTTGGCAAGGATATGGAGAAATTTCAGCCCTTGGATATTGTTGGTGGAAATATACAATGGTACAGCTCCTATGGAAAGCAGTATGGAGGTTCCTCAAAAAATTAAAAATAGAATTACCATATGATCCAGCAATCCTACTTCTGGATATACATCCAAAAGAATCAAAATCAGAATCTCAAAGAGCTATTTGCACCCCCATATTTATTGCAGTGTTTTTAACAGTAGCCAAAATACGGAAACAACCTAAATATTCATTGATAGATGAACAGACAAAGAAAATGTGATATATACATATAATGGAATATTATACAGCCTTTAAAAAAGAAAGAAGTACTGCTACATGCAACAATATGGATGAACCTGGAAGTCACTGCGCTAAGTGAAATAAGCCAATCACAGAGGGACAAATACTGTGTTAATTAGATACGTCTGAAGTACCTAAAATAGTGAAAGTTATAGAAGCAGAGAATTGCCAGGGGCTAGGAGGAGAGGAAAATGAGAAATTGTTCAGTGGGTAAAAAAGTTTTAGTTATGCAAGATGAGTAAGTTCTAGAGACCTGCTGTATAACATAGCACCTATAGTTAACAATACTGTATTGTGCACTTAAAATTTTTGTTAAGAGGGTAGAGTTCATATTAAGTGTTCTTATCAAATAGAGGTGAGGGCATGGGGAAACTTTTGGAGATGTGTTTATTATCTTAGATATGTTTGATAGATATGTTTATTACCTTAATTGTGATGATTTCATGTGTGCATGCATAAATCCAAATTTATCAAATTGTGTACATTAAATTATGCAGTTTTTGTATATAAATTATACCTCAGTAAAGCTATTAATAAAAATAAAGAATAAAATAGACATCAAAAGGATAATTTTAAAAACTCTACATACCTAAATGTGTATAAAAAGAATGAATTCCTTGAAAAATACAAACTACCACAACTTAGCTAATATGAAATAGATCATTTGAATAGCCCTACAACTATGAAGAAAATTGAATTCATAATTTTTTAACTCCCAAAAAAGAAATCTCCAGGCCCTGATGGTTTCACTGGAGAATTCTTCCAAACAATTAAAAGAGTGTTAACACCAACTCTACATAATCTCTTCCAGAAAAAACAAGAGAACAAAAGAACATTTTCTTATTTGTTTGGAGGAGTTAGTGTTACGCTAATACCAAAATCAAAGATAATACAAAAAAGAAAACTACAGACCAATAGCTCTCATGACTTTAGAAACAAAAATCCTCAATAAATTTTAAACAAATCCAATTCAGCAATGTACGAAAAGAATTCTACACCGTGATCAAGCAGAATTTATTCCAGGTGTGCAAGTCTGGTTCAGCATTTTAAAAACAATCAGTACAATCTATCATATCAACAAGCTGAAGGTTAAAAGTTACATGACCATATTAACTGATGCAGAAAATCATTTGACAAAAATTCAACACCCATTTATGATAAAAATAGGAATAGAGGGGAATTTCCTCAACTTTATAAAGAGTATCTACAAAAAACCTATACTGTTTTTGTATATAAATTATACCTCAGTATAATTTACTGTTCAGATGAAAGATTGAATGTTTCCACCCTAAGATCACAAACAAGGCAATATGTCCTTTCTCAGCACTCTTATTCAGCACAGGGCTAGAATATTTCAAATAATAGTTTGTCTTACGTTGATGTATTTTGGATGTGATTAAATACCCAGTGTTAAGATCAAACACTCAAATTCTTCAATACAGAGGAGCTGGAGGTGGTGGGTTAAGGTATCTAACGAGGAAAAACCTTCCATAAAGCTCACCTCTTCACACTGTTTGTTCTAAGGGAATATGCCTGGAATGGAGGATGACATGTAGCACCTGGAAACCCAGGCCCCCAGAGGCTGAGATGAGTGTCCAGAAAATGAAGAGAAGGCTGCTATGATTTCCTGCTCAAGGACGTTAATGCAGCCATGTTCATGGCCACTCAAATACCTGGCATCTTTAAAGATAAGCTTTATTATTTTCCAGGTTTTCTATTTCTTTAAGGGTATAATTTGTAATATATTTCAAAGGCAAAACCCTCTAAACACTTGAAATCATTTTTTAAACCAAGTTAGTCAAATGCTTCAAAAATTAATTTAAAAAAAATGCCCTTGGCCCTTGTCAGCTAGACAGTCCTGCCACGAATGCACAGCTAAACAGATGTCACAAGTCACCTGGTCCTTCCTTACTGTCTCGGTGCCTCCATTCTCTTACCTGCAAAGTAGTGATCATCATAACACCTATCTTACAGGGACTTGGAATGGATTAAAGCAGAGGTCCCTAACCCCCAGTCTGCAGACTGGTATTGGTCCATTACTGGTACTGGTACTGTTAGGAACTGGGCCACTTAACAGTAGGTGAGTGGCAGGTGAGCCACCGAAGTTTCATTTGTATTCGCAGCTGCTCCCCAGCACTAGCGTCACCACCTCAGCTCCACCTCAGATCATCAGGCATTAGATTCTCATAGAAGCACCGGTCCCTGGTGCCAAAAAGGTTGGGGACTGCTAGATTAAAGGAGCTAATTCAGGTGAAGTATTTAGAACAGTGCTTGCACATAGTAGGCCTCCAGAAACACTCCTAGCCTCTGCCTACAGTTATTAAGAGGATTAATCTTTCAGAAGGACATGGAAGAGACTTTTTTCTATAAATCCCACACTGCATCCAGAAATGATCAGCCAACACTGTGGTTGCTCATCACTGTTAAGTAAAGGCTGATGAAGGGGAATATCATTAAGAGAGCGAGCCAGAGACTACCCATTGGCTGCCTGCAACTGCATCCATCAATGGGTTTTTTTTGTTCTTTTTGGGGGAAGGTTGGGGGCGGGGGTCTGATTTTTATAACCTACCAGGCCTCCTGCGGCATTTGTGTTTTGATATCTGATATTTTGCTAATCTTCTACATTATAGAATTTCCCACCTCTTAGGCCAAACAGCCATGGTCGAATGGCTGAGAGAGAACCATTCTCTCAGAGGAAAAGGAATAAAGAAAAGATTTTAGCATTTGCCATCACTTTATGATGAGCCACTTATTTAAAGTTTTCAAATGTACAACCTCAAGACTGAACGGAGAAGGGGCCAGGATGGGTTTTAGAGAATTTCAAAAGTACTTTGGGTTATCTCCTGTGCCTCACATCTTTTGTTTGCCCTCCTTATTATCTCTCCACCCTCCCCAGCATGCACTGTGCCAGGGACTGCATCAACAGGCTGCTTTGCCCTCTGGCTTCCAGCTGTATTCAGCCAAAGGTGGGGGGCACTGGCAGGAGAAGGAGAGGCAGAAGAGCAAAGTCATGGTGTTTATTTCCCAGCAGGGTCACTTCAAAGTTCTCTGCTCTTGTCAGGTGACCTTGCCCATACAGTTTTCTCTGTCTCTGGGTTTCTGTAACCACTCTCTCTCATGGTTTCTGCAGGCCTAGAAGTAGAAAGAGAACCTACTGTTACAAGCCCCAGGTAGTACACAATTTGTTGCGGTTTACTTGCACATAGTTCCTGACATAAATCTCCTAAAACCCTTGTAAATAAGGCTGCTAGGAAAATCTTTTGTGCTAGTGTTTAATCTTTGGCCCCAGTTCCTGATCCAGAACTCCTAAGACCTTGGTCATTTCCTGAGTGACGAGTGCCTGACACAGAGCTGCTAAATCCCTTGGAATTTCCTAAGGGGTTAGAATGTCTTTTGTTCAAATGAGGCAACTCTTGGTGGGCTCCTGGATCGGGGCTGGTCACCAGAAAGACCAAGCTATGATTAGAAGCTTGGAATTTCAGCCCCACCCTCATCCTCTGGAGAGGGCAAAGGGGCAGAAAGTGGAGTTAATAATCGATCATGACTATGTGATGAAGCCTCCATAAAAATCCCAAAAGTATGGGATTCAGGGAGCTTCTGGGTTGGTGAACACGAACATGTGCCAGGAGGGTTATGCACCCCAACTCCACAGGGACAGGAGCACTGGTGCTCAGGACCCTTTCAGACATCGTCCTGCTTGTCTCTTCACCTGGCCGTTCACTTACAGCATTTAAAATATTCTTTGTAATAAACCAATAATAGTAAGAAAACTTACTGTTTCTGATTGGCATCTGAAGTGAGGACAGCCTTGTGGGTCTGAGCCCTTAACCTGTGTGGTCTGCACTAACTCCAGTTAGTGTCAGAATTTATTTGAATTGCAGGACATCCAGCAGGTGTTGGAGAATTGGTCAGCGTGGAGGAAAAACCCATACACCTGTTATATATGAGAGTCAAGAAAAACATAGTGATTTTTTCCTAGACATTCCCCTATTAACGTCTTTTCAAATATCTTCATTTAACGATGTCTCTATTTCCTAGCACTCTACTTGACAAATGTATGTGTTTTTTTCACTTGAACCTAACCCTTAAGTATGATTCCTTGTACCAAGGCCCAGGGTCAGTAAAGGTAGTCAGTTCAAACCCCAGTCTGAAAATTCTCAAGTGTATAGAAAATACAACTTTGCCTACTTTCCTATAACCCAACTTAATTTCTATTTCAACCCTAATCCTCCAGGGTGGCAGAAACATAAGCTAAATCCGTTCAGGGTCACCCCTGACAATTAAAGTATGATTAATAACTGTGAAACTAGAACTACACACTAGGAATTTGGGAGCCAAGAGGAGGACACCTAACACAGCCTCAAAGGAGGAGAAAACGAGAGTCAAGGAACTGCCTAGAGAATGTGATGCGTGGATGAAATAAGAGGATGAATGGAGTTAGCCAGTCAAAGAAAGAAAGAGTCATGCTAGGCATAGGATACAACCCAAGCAAAGGCACAGAGGTGAGAAATAGAACATGTAGCAGACTATAAGCCATTCGATGTTATTGGAGTATAAAGTTCAAGATAGAGAGAGAGGACAGAAAGAAGCAGGGGCCAGATCTTGAAGGGCTCTGTTACATCAGGTTAAGGAGCTTGAACTTTATATTACAGGTCAGCAGTCCCCAACAGGGAGGTACACACACCCCAGGATATACACAAAAACATTAACTGGAATTCAGGAAAAACAATGTTAGAACTTTCATCTTATGCTTTAATTATTTTATTTTTGTGCATGTTTTATAAAGTCCATAATATACTAGTGTCATAGGACATGTTATATAATAAACAAATAAATATTAGGCATACGCTGAAGTTTGGGTTCAACTTCAGAATTCAACCAGAATCTGCCAGTTAGCTTTGGCTCTGACCATGTGCCCACTTTAACATCATTGCAGACATCTCTGAACCTCTGTGTAATCCGTGATCCTGTGAAGCACAGATCATCATCCTCTCTAATCAGCGTGACAGCAATAATTATGTAAACAAGGTATGTGATGTGGTTTCATTGTTAGTATCAGAATATTTTCTAAAATAAGTGAGCATTCTAGATGTAATTTTGAGTAAATTTTCCTTAAGTGTTTTATTAGTGGAAATTCTACCTGTTGGATGAAATTTGTATAAATGTATATTCATTATTGCAAGAGTAAAATGTTGCATTAATTAATGATGACTGTGAAGCTAACAATTTTATATATAAAATTAGCTTAAAACTTACACATTATTAAGTAAATAGGGAAATAG
The DNA here is from genome assembly GCF_000151845.1 of Pteropus vampyrus. Lineage (NCBI taxonomy): Eukaryota > Metazoa > Chordata > Mammalia > Chiroptera > Pteropodidae > Pteropus > Pteropus vampyrus. The sequence goes on along the minus strand of NW_011888872.1, from coordinate 580,311 downwards.
ATTGGCACTTAATATCAAGATTTAGTAAGCATGCAGTAGCTGGATAACTTTATGAAGAATTTTTATTCTCTTTGAGCCTGTGTGTTTATAAAATTTTTAAAATATAATGCAGAATAAAAGAGATTCTATTATATTATAATTCTAATATTTGTAGAAGTACCTAGTGTGCTAACCTGCATTCATAACACAAAATAACCTGTAAGAATTGTGTTAAAGTTTTAATTATCTAATTCCGTTTTGGCTATGACACTTTCAAGAAAAGAATACTTTCTTGGGTGTTCTTTATATCTTGTGAACATGAAATTGCAGCACAATGTCAACTTTGCCACTTCACAATTTCACTCCTATATCAAGTACCACAACATCCATGTAAGATTTCATATCTTACTTAAATATGATTTCATAAATTTAATGTGAAAGAGGATTCCATAGCTTAGAGATTCCTTTTTACTATTGCACAATGATTTATTAAGGTAATCTTGACAAATCTTTTATTCTTGGCTAAATTCTAGAAGTTGCCCGTGGTCAGTTGATTTGGTACAGGAAGAAGAACCAGAAATCCTGAGTCTCATTCCAGGTTCTAATTTTACACAGAGCACTTAATTTCTTCAATGCTTGCCTTTTCATTTACAAAGTGGGACTAATAATTCTAGTCTGCAAAGTATTTTCCTCAGGAGAGATTCATAATTTGAGTGCAATTAACAGCTTCTAATTTTTTCAAACATAAAAGTCTTCTTGATGTTCACCTAATAGCAGAAACACAATGTCTCAAACTAATTGTTTCATAAAAGTGATTATTATTTTAAAGCCATCAATTCATTTTGTGGTAGCTTTATGAAATGGAGGTTAAACTGGAAATAACAGATAAAAACTAATGTCCTTTAACACTGTCATAACAACAGCTTGACATTATCTTAATAGGAAGGTTGTGCTACATGAAGAGGGTGCGGGAAGAGATCAGACAACAAAAAGTGAACTCCATAGTTTCAATAATTATTGATATCCACTCCTCCTATAAGTTTTCTTGGAAAACAGCAGATAGAATTATACATAGTCCCAGCATGAAGCTAATGAACTCTTGACATGAATTTCACTGGACATAATAAGAGATTCTACACTGGGATGTTAGTGTCAGGCTTTAGTGTTGAAGACCAGACTTGGGGTCCTAACCTTAATTTGAACGGGACTGACAGGGAGATAGAGAATTCAGGTAGACATTGGGTTCAAACCAGATGCTTTTGTTTGCTCATTGTTAAGCCCCTTTCCCCACCTCTTCAGCGTGCCTTTCAGGTTGTTCCTTACAAGACCAGGGAAACTAAGGGAGAAAAAATAGTTCATGTATTCATCAGCTCTTCTCACAAAGAAACGATGACTTTTATAATTCAGTAATTTTTAAATGTTATTCTCCCTTTCGATTTTAATGTGAGTCTTTAGTTTAGACAGACTCATAAAGTGATAATAGTCATAAAATCACGAAGTATGCCTGTGGTATCAGAAAAGGAAGAAGCTAGAGCTGAGAAAATGCCTGAATAAAATTCTACAGTCCTTCTGCAGGATTTGAGGGGCCATAGGTCATAGAATCATTTGATTTTTTAAAATTTTATTGAAATATAACATGCATATAGAAAAATACAAAAATTGTAAGTATACTGGTAGATAAGTAATAAAAAGTGACCACATCTGTATAACCAACAATCAGAAATAGTAATCCATGAAAAACTAATTTATGGTAAAAATAGATCAGAATAGTGGTTATGTTGGGAATTATCATCTGGGAGGGGGACACATCTGCTGGGATATTCAAAATGATCCACGTCTTGATCTGACTGATGGTTATCATGAGTATTTACATATTTAAAAATGATCCTCTACATTTAAGTTGTGTGCATTTTCTATACTTATGTTATAATTAAAATAAATTTTTTATTTTTTATATAAATAAAAAATAAAATTTCTTAAAGGATTGTTTTTGCCTATTTTTGAATTGTATGTAAATGGAATCATACCACGTGTTCTTTTGTGTCTTACTTAACATGTTTGAGAAACTCATCCAAGTGGTTGAATATAGTTGCAGTTCATTCATTTTTATTGCCAATGGTGTTCAGTTGTATGACTACACCGCAATTTATTTATTGATTCTACTTTTGGGTTATATCCAGTTTGGGACTAATATAAATAATATTTCTGAACATTTCCTTTGGGATATATGTGAAGACATTTCTGCAGGGCATATATTTAGGAGTGAAACTGCTAGATCTCAGGGTGCATATATTTCAATTGGATATACTGCTAAATGGTTTTCCAAGTAGTCATACCAATTTTTATCCCCTACATCAGTGTATGAGAATTTCCACTAGCTCCACATCCTCACCAATAATTGGTATTGTTAGTCTTAGTAATTTTAGTCATTCCAGTAGGAGTATACAATGCATTTTATTATTGTTTTCATTTTAATTTCCTTGATTACTAATGAGTTTGAGTGCTTATTCATTTATTAGTAGTCATTTTTATGAAATCTCTTCATTATCTTTTGCCCATTTTTTTAAAATAGCTTGTCTATTTGTCTTACTAATTTGAAAGAGTTCTTTATATATTCCAAGTGTTAATCTGATGGCTGGCCTTTTTACTCTCTTAATGGTGTCTATTTTTATAGTTAGCTTAGTCCAATTTATCAATCTCTTCCTTCATGGCTAGTGTACTTTTTGTGTCCTGTTTAAGAAATCTTTTTCATAATTTTCTAATCAGAAAGATTGTTTCATACATTTAAATCTGTAATTTCCTGAAATTTAATTTTCTATATGATATGATAGTCTTCGTTTTTTTCCATATGGATATCCAATGGTACTAATACTATTTATTGAAAATATCATCTTTCTCCACTGCTCTGAAGTGTCACCTTGATCATAAATCAAATGTCCATGTGAGTATCTGTTGCCAGCTACTCTATTCTGTCGAATTGGTCTGTTTATCTATCCTTGCACAGTACTATGCTGTCTTAATAATTATAGATTTATAAGTTTTGATACTCAGTAGCAGGTGCTTCTACTTGTTCTTTTTCAAAATTGTCTTAACTATTTTTGGCTTATTGCATTTCCACAGAAATTTTTAAATCATCTTGTCAAAACCCACTAAAACAAGGAAACAGATTTTTATTAGAGCTGCATGAATATTTAGATCAATTTAAGGAGAAATGTATTCTAGTCCGCGAACATAGTATTTTCCTCCATTTACACATTTAAGAAGAAATTGCAGACATGGTTTCATTTTACCTCTAAATAGTTTAATCTGTATTTTGTAAAAGGAATGATATTCTTACATAACCACAGTACACATATCAAAATCAGGAAAGGAACATTGATAGAGTACTATTATCTAATCTGTATTCCTTATTTAAATTTCATCAATTTTTTTCACTAATGTCCCCTCTAGCAAAAAAAAAAAAAAAAAGGTGTTTTAAGTTTTTCAACTTGTCCAAGATCCAATCTAGGACCATGTATTGCATTTAGTTGTCATATCTCTTTGGTATTCTTCGCTCTGGAACAGTTCTTCCACCTTTTTTTGTTTTGATACTTTTTAAGATTGCAGGCCAGTTTGTAGAATGTCCTTGAATTGAGTTTGTCTGATATTTCCTCATGGTTAGATGTAGGTTATGCATTTTGGGCAGGAAAAAACAAAAACGTGATATTGTATCTTTCTTGGTACACCATATCATGCTGTACATAACATCAGTTTTTCCATTTGCTGGTAATGTGAGCTTTGCTTATTTAGTTAAAGTGTTATCTGCCCGGTTTCTCAACTGGAAAGTTACCTATTTTCCCTATTTTATGTGTTGTGTTTCAGGGTGGGTTTTTTTTAATGCTATTTTAATGGTATTTTTAATCTGATTGTTGATGGTATATAGAAATTGGTAGATTATTTATGAATTGTCTATATATACAAGTATGTCAGTTGCATATAATGACAGTTTTTTCTTCTCTTCTAAGGCTTACACATTTTATTTTATTTCTTGCCTTTTGTACTGGCTAGGACAATATTAAATAAAAATAGTGATAGGGGATATCCTTGTCTTGTTTCCAACTTCAGGGAAAAAGGTTTTGATATTATACTATTTAATATGATATTTGCTATAGATCAGGTTAGGGAAGAACCTTTCTATCCATCAGAACTAGACTTTTTTTTCTATCTTAAATATATGTAGAATTTTACCAAAGGCCTTTTTTTCTGTATTAAATTGATAGTATCTCCCTTTATTCTGTAAATATAATTAATTGCATTGATTAATGTTTTAATGTTAAATCAACCTTGAATTTCCAGAATAAACCCAAACTGGTCATACATGATTGCTATGGTCTTTGCTAGGTACTTATTAAAAGACTAAATTGCAGTTACCCCAAATAGTTAAAAAAAAAATCCCAAACATAATTCGGTTTAATTTATGCCTAGATTATGGTCAATTTTGGTAACTATTTTAGGATCCCTTTTCCAGACACTATGGCTATGTAACAAATCACAAAAACTTAAAGGCTTAGAACAATAATCATTTTTATCTTTTACAGTATTTATGTGTCAAGAATTCTAGAGCAGCTCAGCTGGGCAGTTCTGCTCAAGGTCTCTCATGAGGCTACAAGTCAGATTGGTGGGAATTGGAATTATCTCAAAGGCTTCCACACTCATATCCCCAGGCTGGGGTGAATCCAACAGCTGGCTACCAGAACACCTTCTGGATGCTCCACAAACTTTCCCCTCTGTATGATATCTATAGCATGGCAGCTTCAGGATAGTAGGACTTCTTATGTAGCAGCTCAGGGTTCCAAAGGCATGTGTCCCGAGAGAGAGAGGCGCAAGGAAGCTGTGTTAACTTTCATGATCTACCCTTAGAAGTCACACAGCATCATTCCACCATACTATTGGTTGAAGTGGTTAGAAAAGCCCACTCAGGTTCAAAAGTTGGGAACATAGGCCCATCTCTTAACGGAGGAGTGTCAACTCACATTGTAAGGAGAACATGTGGAGCAGATATATATTGGTGAGGCCTTCTTTAGAAAATGCAACCTGCCACAGCAGCATCCAACAAGTCCCACAGCCAGCTTACAGTCATCTCTCCAGTCTGTCTACATTAGATCTCACACATCCTTTCTTATCTCTACCTCCAGTAGCATAGCGCCCAATCTTTACTTCATTGTCCTTCATGTACAGCCACATAATGGAGTCTCACAAACTCACTCCTAAGGCCAATCTCTCACATATCTTCCCTAGAGTTTTTCAGGGTAAGGAAGAGCCCCTATGGGCTTGAGAAATAGGTATCACATGTCACCTAGGCTAGAGGTCCTGAGAAATGCCATTGTGCACGTGAGACAACTGGACAGACCCCTGAAGGCACCTTTTGCCAATGTGCCAAGATGAAATTCTTCCCTCAGTGCCTCAAACATCTCCTCAGTGAGGGCCTCCTCCTGTGTTAAGAGCACAGTGATAAAAGAATAAGGAACTCACAGTGGAGGAGATGCCTCTATAACCTTGTTGGAGCATGATCCAGAGGATATAGGGAACATTAAAGAACATTAATTCAAGAAATATCACCATCGGGTTTGCACCTTAGAAAGATCATTACTATGTTAAAGCAAAGCTATCCTTATCCCTTACTGCCAGGACCAATGCATACTCAGTGGCAGTGTGTATACAAAATCTCCGTTACGATATGATAAACCTGAGAGGGATTTCTTTGGTATGAAGCCTCTTTGAGAAGGAATTGAGGCCTAGCTGGTTTACCTACATGCCAGGAAGCACAAACTGAAGAAAACTTTCAATGAAATAGCATTTGTTTTCCTTTATTCAGAAGACAGAATTAGGAGTTGGAGTAGCAACGACCTCATCATCTAATGAATTTACTCCAATTCTCAATTAATCTTCTCTGTCCCAAAAGATATAGGCTAATTTCATCCTTGAGCTATGAAAAATAGCAACACCTTTTATAAAATACTTTGGAAATGTCTCTGATTTATTAAAAATGTCTCTGATTTATTAAAAATTCAGCAACAAAATCCTATAAAGTCATTACGAAGGTGCTAAAAAGTGTTTTCGCAATAGCCTTTCATGGAATGCAGAGCGGCAGCAACTATTCCTAGTAGAACTGTCTTTTCTTGCACCATAACCGATATTGGACAAGGAAACTATATACCTGATTGATTCAGGAAATCAAAGTAATAAAACTGCCAGCAATGGTGTGGCCAAGTGATTAGAAGAAGTCTGGTTGAAAATATAAACACACTTTTTACTCATTAATCTCCAACTGCTAAAGACAAACAAAAAGCAAAATTAACATGATTGTAAACTAAGCACTCGTGTCCTGTGGCTACTGTGTTGGCCTGCTGAGAGGGAATGAGTTGATCAAAGCCAGTGAGTCCACAGAGAACTGTGGGATTAGTGCTGCTTGTAGGGGCGCACAGCCAGGATCCATTACCCAGCCTGTTTCAGGAACAGGTGAATACCATGATTAATCTTGGCTTCGATTTGGAGGGAAGCAGGGAACCTGTTTGCTCTGTCCACCGAGTTTGTATGTTAATTCCCCAAGCTCTGGAAAAAAGTTTTTAAATTGGTGTAAAGACTTTTTCTGTCCTTCCAAACGTGTAGAGAAGAAACAGTTGGAAGCGGTTGCTGAGTTCTCTAACTTCAGGCAGTTAAGACGCCTCCCAAGAAAGCTGTTGATTGCTACCTTGCTTGGTTGAACGCATATAAGTGCACAGAGCAAAGGCTCTTCCAATGAAGTAGCAGGTTTTTTAATGCAAGAAAATACTCAGAGATGCAGGAGGCCTCAACGAAAAACATAAACGATGAAAATCCAGGTTCTCAGAATTGGAGTTGCTCTCAGGGGCAAACTCCTATAATCAATGGGTTCTTAAATTGCTTAAAACATGTCCAGGACTTTACATATTATTCTAGATAAAGAAAAAATGAATAGGCACTCGCCCTGCCCTTCCTTTGTACCAAATTCATATTTTTCAAAAAAGCAGTAAATTATACAAATGAAATAACTTCATCAGAAATAGAAATTTCACATTAGAAACACTGACAATTTGTGCTGAATGAACTGGGTAGCAAAATAAAACCAAACCACGGAAGGCAATCCTTCTGAGAGGAGACAAAAAATTATGGGTATAAGCGAGAGATGCTAGAAGGTGCCCTCTGACACCCTAACATGGAGTGGTATAGGCCACTCTGTCAAAGACGGCTAAAGGAAAAGCGGGTTGAGAGGCCTGTTAGGAATTGCAACACTTGAGTGCCCCTCCCTCTTCAACACTCTCAGTGATGGGCTGAGGCCTCAGTGGGGAACAAATTAGCCACCCAAGTATAAAGCCTTAAAGAGTAAGGTCCTTTTCCCAGAGAACTTACACACACTGATAGAGATGTGGCTTCACCTCTCTGATTCTACTCTGCCCCTCCCCCATAATTCTATAACAAAATGTTATTACATTTCTGAAATGTCATTGCTGTTGGCTTTTTTTCTTCTTTATTTCATTTGGATCTGATGTCCTACTATTAAAATTTTGTTGGGGACCTGTCTTAGTTCAAGCTGCTGTAACAACATACCATAGATAGAGTAACTTAAACCACAGAAATATATTTCTCACAATCTGGAGGCTGGGAATTCCAAGATCAGGGTGCCGGCCAAATTTGGTGTCTGGTGAGAGCCTTCTTCCTACATTGCAATGACTATCTTCTAGTCCAGCGGTCTCCAGCCTTTTTTGGCACCAGGGACCAGTGTTCCTATGAGAATCTAATGCCTGATGATCTGAGGTGGAGCTGAGGCGGTGATGCTAGCTAGCACTGGGGAGTGGCTGCAAATACAGATAAAGCTTCGCTCCTTCACCTGCTGCTCATCTCCTGTTGTGCGGCCCAGTTCCTAACAGGCCACGGACCATTACCAGTCTGCAACCCGGGGGTTGGGGACCCCTTTCTAGTTGTAGTCACATAGGCAGAAAGTAAAAAGAGAAGAAAGCTCTTCGTGTCTAACCTTATAAAGGCACTAATTCCATCATGAACTCTATGAACTAATTATCTCCCAAAGGCCCCACCTCCAGATTAGAATTCCAAAATATGAATTTGGTGGTGGGGAGAACACAAACATGCAGTCTGTAACATCTGACTTCTATTTGTTCAAAATCAACTGAGCAAGACTGGACATGAACCCATTGAGAGCAAATTCACCCATTCTATTTTTGTTGTTCAGAGTAGGTAGGAAGTCCCGGCATAGTTGCCAACTATCATGCAACAAGTCTTGGGACAAATTCCATGTGGCCATTCAGCTTGAGTTAAGGAAACTTACAAGAAGGAGAAAATGGCTTGGTCTCGGGTCTTCCCATCATCCCAGAGAGAAAGATGCTTTGGCTAGGTGCTTTGTGTGTTATAGCAGAGGGATATGTGCCCTGAGATGACACCTTCTTAGAGTAAAATCGTGAAAAAGCAGCCTTGTCAGAATGTAAAACCAAGGTGACTGAATTTAGGTATCAGCTTCCCAACACCCAGGGATCTCAGGGGCCATTGGGAGATTGCAGCACCTTTTTCCAGGGGCAGAAAGCCATCCTGGGAAGCTAAATTTGGGCATACTCTCTCCTGGCAACAGAAGGGGAGACCCTAGTCTCCTCCAGCACTGATATGTGGGTAACCCCAGCATTAGCTCCCAAGGTCATTTTGGATGATCTTACCTGAAGTACCATACTCTTCTATGTATTCTTTAAAAAGCATCAGTCGTACTCTGCTAATGACCAGTGTGGACAATACCATGCTGCAACAGTCTGCCAGGTAAAGGAAATGCCTTGAGTGAATGAAAGGTTGTCCAGAAATGAAAGAGTCTCAGTGGAATACTTGTAAAACCTTCAGACACATCAGAATATTAAGTTAGAGGGAGAAGGCAAAATAGAGATATAGCTTATGAATTGGGGCAAAAAAAAGATGAAGAGATAATGCGATAAAGAAAGATATGAGAGATTAATATTTGAAATAAATTCATTCAATAAATATTGAATACCTGCATTAAGTTCTGAGATGAGCTGGTAAGACAGGTATGGTCCCTACTTGTCCTACAGACAAGTAAACAACCCAGTAGATCTTAAAAAGATAAAATAATAATTTTTAAGATAGTTTTTTCCTGAATTACTTGCACTAACCTTCTCACACTCTCCCAAGTTGTAATTCTGTTTACCTAAATAAACTTAAAAAAAAAAAAAAAAAGCTAATTGATGGAATGGAAGCAATAATGATTTTAAACGTAGAAAACAAAAGGGACTTACTAATATTTTTTAAATACTCAAAAAAATTTTAGAATGTTTATTTTGTTCTAGACATGTTTTTGGAAAAGCTTGTCATACAAAGAGCTATTTGGGGAGAACTTTTAAACTTTAAAATAAGAATCTCACAAATGTCTAAGACTCATAGGGTAACAATAAAGCAACTTCTAGCAAGCTTTGAAGGAAATCTGATTTAATATAAGGGCATTTTCAAAGATGCCAGAAATAAGAAAATGTATCCTCCTTCAGAGTAAGCTATTCCAAGACACAATCTAGAGCAAGAGATGATTAAAAGAAAAAAATTCAAGCATAGGGAAGTTTCAGCTAGAAGAGACTGGCAGTAAGCATTGAAAACATTTCATTTATAGGGACGAGTCTTGATAATTGGTGTAAATTTGGTTATGGCAAAATAAAAATGGACAAAAAATATAAAGATGCAATCTACAGAGTGAGAAATATCAATGGCTAGTAAAATGTGAAAGATGATCATTTTCTCCACTGATCAGGGATATGCAATTTAAAACCACAAAGAGGTATCACTTTCCAACATCATATCGATTTTTAAAAAATTTTTAAATACTAATAGAGGAACCAGCTTGACAATGGAAACTACTAGCCAATATTGGGACAATTTTAGCATCAAAAAAACAATGAACTATAATTGATTGAAACGTGTTAACTATATAAAAAAACTATGAGTCCATGTGACTTTTCTTTTTTAAGTAAGAGGAATAAAACAAGCAAAGAAATAAATAACTTCTTTGCAGGTGGCCATTTTTTTACCAAATTCTTATTCTTATTTTTCCTTTGCAGTAGGAATTGCATCTCTGTGTAACCTAATAGTGCTAGTCAATGAGGAAAAGCCCTTCCTTCTAGAAAAATGCCAGCTATAAATGTGTACAGGACTGGAAAACCACAATTTACAAACCCTAAGGAAATTATTAAGCCAAGAATTATCAATGAATGTTGAAATCATTAGGTAAAATGTTGATGGAGAGCTGGATATTCACCTGGTGCCAAAGTTATCACCCCGCAGGTTGCCAGCTAGTTCCAAGACGACTGTCACCACATGAACCCAGTGGTCAATCTTAACATCATCACTAATGAGATAACCAGAGCTTCATTATGTGACTCCAGGTGTGATGCAGTGTTTAGCCTTAATCTAATTAAGATTTTAGATCCAAGGTCCAATAATAAAAAATATGAGGGTGATTGTTAAATGACAACACAAGGAAACTATCAGGAAAATTCAGAAAATGGGACATTCTAGAGAATAATTATCCTGGTCTTTGCAAGTCAATATCAAAGAAAAAATAAAAAGCTGGGGTGGATGTGAGAGGGAGATGAGGAGGGACAGGAAAGGGAGTGTCCATTCTAGATTAAAAAGCTTCAGACACCCAACAGTTAAATGCAATCATGGTTCTTGATTGGATCTTAATACTAAACAAACTTGCTGCAAAAGACATTTTGGGAACAAGTAGGGGTGTGTTGATATTATTGCGATTATGTAGGATAGTGTTCTTATTTAGATATACATATCAAAATATTTAGGAGTAAAATGCCATGATATCAGTATTTAATAGTTCAACAAAAAAAAGGTGAAACATATGACAAAATGCTAAAATAATCATTAAATCTAGGTCATAGATATGTTCGTTATACTATTCTCTCTGCATTTCTGTACATTTATAATTTTTATAATAATTATAAAAAGCATTTTTTAATATCTAGCATTTGTGAGGGTTTGAGGAAACAGACCATTCCATACAAATTGTTGGTTGGAGTATAAATTGGTATAACCTTCATAAAGGACAATTTGGAATACATAAATTTTATTTTAAAATATACATACCCTTTGTCATAGTAATCCCATCATTAGGAATCTATTCAATGACTAGTGACACAAGTATAGAAGATGTATGTATAAGGAAGTTTATTATAGCATTATTTACAATATAAACAAATTTGAGACAATAGGGAAATAGTTAAATATATTTTGATGATACATTATATATTATCTATAACAAAGAATGCCATGTTACTATTAAAAAGAACAAAGTTAAGTGAATAATTACTGTATTGGTTTGCTAGGGCTGCCATAAGAAAGTACCACAGACTGGGTAGATGGTTTAAACCACAGAATTTTTTTCTCACAGTTCTAGAGGCTAGAATTCTGAGACAGGGTGTCAGCAGAGTTGGTTTCTTCTGAGGCCTCTCTCCTTGGCTTGTAGATGGCTATTTTCTCCCTGTGCCATCACATGCTTTTCTCTCTCTACCCATCTATATAGGGGCCACACTAATAAATGACCTCACGTAAACTTATTTATGCCTTTTAAGATCCTATCTCCAAATACAGTCACTTTTTGAGGTATTGGTAGTTAGGACTTCAACATGTGAAATTTGGGGGTGGGGGGGGCTACAATTCAGTCCATAACTTTTACTGCCATGGAAGGATGTTCATGATTTTTAGGTTTAAAAAATCAAGGAGCAGAACAACATGTACAGCATGATACTCCTTTTTTTTCAAAATTAAAAAACAATAAAAACAATTCCTCTGGTACACATTTACATGCAGTTGGGGGTATATTAAAAACATTTTGAGAGAAGAGATTTCTAGCTGTTAATACCTGAGGAATAAAATGGGAGTTAGGGATAAAAGGGAGGAACAGATTCTCTCTCTCTCTCTCTCTCTCTCTCTCTCTCTCTCTCCAAACATCATTTACTTTTGTAATCGGAAATTTTTAGCTTAAAAAATACAGCTACAATGTAGACCACCACCCCCTCCCTTGAAAGAAAGTGTCCTTATCGAAATGGAGCTTGGGCATTGGCATTAAACCCCAGGTAGATTCACAGAGAAAGGAGAATGAGAAGAAAAACAACTAAACTGATCCTCCTCCAATACCTTGGCACCACCTTAAGCTTTAGGGAGGGGGAGATGCAGAATGACTGATTGTCTTTGTCTGCCAGCTCACACGAATGAGACGCTCAGGGTCAAAAATTAAGTTAAGCGTTAGAAAATAAGGTGATATTTCTTGCACATCTGATTTTTGGACTGAAATTCATATGGTTATGTGTAACCTAATTTAATGTTCTTGCAATCCTATTATCTTCATTTTACAAATGAGGAAAGGACTTGTTAAAGTTAATTTTCCTGAGGTCACATAACTAGTAAGTAGCAAAACTAGAACTCAAATCTGAATCTCCCTCGCCCTGAAACCTGTGCTAGCGACTATTTTGTGCTACCTGAAATAGGTTTTGCCTTCTCCTTACCACCTGCACCTAATCTTGTTCCCAAATCTTGCTAGTTTAGGTAGCATTCCCTTCTCTAAGAAGGCACTATTCAGCATCCCCTCCTCTCCAGTTTAGATGGCCCTCTTTAGGCCTTCCTAAATCTCCTGACCCCATCTGTATTACAGACCATATTCTATTTTAATAATCTCTGTATATGTTTGTTCTCTTCCACTAGACTGTGAACTCTTGAGGGCAAGAGTTAAGTATCTCCCATGTCTGACACACATTAAGTGCTTTTTTAGTTCTGCAACAATAATATCACTCGTATTTGATTTTTCGTCACTAAACTCTGAACCTCATAAGGTTAAAGGATACATCTGGTTTTACACACCATTAAATCACTGGAGCCTAACACAGGACTTGGCACGGACTAGGATTTCAATAAATATTTTTGAATAAATGAATAATTCTATAAGTAATCTCCATTCACTGTGGGACTCTCAGTCACATTCCAAGAAAAAGCAGCATTCTCTTGTAATGATTTAGTATTTAAAATTATTTCTACATTTCAACATTTTAAAATTCGTTATTATTTTCTGTTTTCGTCCTCGCACCCACATGGATCATGATCACCACTATTGTGAGATTTTGATTCAGGCTTGCATTTACTCTGCTATTTCAAACTGCTAGGGATTCCTTTCAACTGCCAGAATGTCATGAATGGGGAGGTACTTAGAGGTGAAGTGAACAGTTAGCCTCCAATTTACAAGCTTGCTTTTCCCTGGGATAATTGTAACGTTACACGTTCCTAGATGTGATCCTATCACGACAGACTCTCCTCAACGAAAGGATTGATGACGTTTAACTATGACTAATTAAGGATGTGGGACAATGGAAGACTTTAAATAGTATTTGCTAGACGAGGTTGTGATCTTTTGAAAAATATGTAATATAGGCTCTCATTAGAGAAACAAGAAAAATGTGACCCAAATGACCTTCCAATCAGTTTGCCTAGATTAACAATTCCACTAGGAAGGGGACCAAAAGCTCTTCCAAACCGGCAGAAGCCCGCTCCCCTGTGGGCAGGACCAGGGGAGCCTCCTGCGACCCAAGGAAGGAGGGGGCGGGGTCGCGGGCGGGTCCAGGCCTACAGGGGCGGGGCCTCAGCGGGCGAGGGGCAGGCTGGGAAGCGGCGCCATATTGGCGTCGGCCGCGCTGTATTGTCATAAATAGAGCCGGTTTTGTGGTGTTTTCACTACTTGGTTGGATGCCTCGGCCGTAGTAAGTGAGGAAGTGGGCGAGCAAGCGACCTACAGGCGACCGGAGGAAAGGGGACAGGGCCAGAAGGGAAGAGCAAGAACGGGACTCCAGAGCGAAAGACACTCGCCGGTGAGGGAGACGCAGGAAGCGATGAAAGAAACATCTGCGTAAGTGGTAGGGGGCGGCGGTTGGGGCCGAGGCAGAGAGGGGTGGACTAGGGTGGTTGGCCTGGGAGGTCGGCCCGGGACTCCGTTTCCGTGTCCTGCCGGGACCTCGTCTGAGTGGTCTCCTTCCCCGCTCCGGTCCGGTCGGCAAGGGCACCTCCCCTACACCCGGCGGCTCACCTGGCCACCTACAGCACTGACTCGGGGACTCCAGGAGGCCCCATCTGGCCTCGGCTGTCCCGCCCCCGAGGACGCACCTAGACGAGGATGCGGCAGGAGAGAGGCAAGTGTGTCCGTGGGGAGAAATTGTCGGGTCACTCTCCTGCCTTCAGCAACGTCTGAGCCGGTCTCCGCTCCTGTCTGCATTGGCGCAAATACCATCCCCCTCCTCCCTTCCCGACCAGCTGTCTCCAGGTCTTCAGGAGTGAATGACCTATCTCAGCTCGCTAATTTTTAGTAAAGACTATGGTCTTTTCGCCCTCCCCCGGCCTACCCACAGCATACCTACCGGTCTATACCTCCTGCTCACACTTTGATAAGTCAGAAACGGTTTCCGTGCTTGTTGGAAGATTTTGTTGTAGCTTCTTACGTTTTGGTTTATTAGGAAATAATGTAAACATGCAGAAAAATGCAGAGAATAACATAAGCATCATTTGTGTAGCCACCATCCGTCTCTCCCAAAGCATAACGTGTGTGTGTGTGTGTGTGTGTGTGTGTGTACGTACGTGTAACACACATACCTTTATTTAGAAGAAATCATGCATTCCAGATACATCAGAAGGATTCTTCTACCTCCTGATCTGGTCCCATTTGCCTCCTTCCCCTGAGTTCCCCACAGTGGTGAATTTGAAAACATGCAATAAAGCTGCATGTTTTTTAATGCTACTGCTACATATGTATGTGTCCATAATAACTGACATTGTTTTTAAGCTTTATATAACCAGTATTACCCTCGTCTTTCTGCAACTTGCTTTTTAATGCAACAGTATCTTTGAGCTTTGTCCATGTTGATACTTTAGCTCTAATTAATTCATATTAACTACAATGTATTCCATTGTAGGGATACACTGTAATTGAATTCTTTCCCTGTTAGTGACTATTTTAGGTTGTTTCTAAGCTTTTAATATGACGGCGTGGCAGTGACCATTCTTGCACATGTCTTCTTGTACACTTGTACTGGAATTTGTCTAACATGCCTACCTTTAAGAAAAATTTATGGGATGAAGGGAATGTGGAATTCTGTTGCTTGCTTTTTTTTTTTTCCTCCCTGTCTAGATGAGAGACGTTCAGAACCATAGATTTGGAATTTTGATGCTAGTAGAGGACTAGATGCCCAATTTTTTCAGCATACAGATAACGTGTGACCAAAGATCATCATTAGTGTCAGAACTGAAGTAGTTATGGAAGAGAGAAGGGAGTGGTGGAAAGATCTTGGGTTTTGGAGTTCAGATTCTGGCTCTTCCTCTTCTTATCTTTTTGGATCTTGGGTACATATCTTTAAAGTGGCACTTATTCAATACCTACCTCTCAGGGTTATTGTTGATGTTAATTGAATGATCAGGTATAATTAGTCCCATCCACTTACCATACACATATGAACACGAATAATACCGAAATGCCTCTTTAGCTCTCTTAGAGGTAAAAGAGCTAACTCTTTAAAAAGAAGTTACAGCTTGAAATAACTAATTGAAATTTTGTTTATTCTACACCAAAATGAATACCAGGAAGAAATTAAAGTCACTAGTATTGGTGTTTTTCTTTCATCTCTTTGAGTCATTTTGGGAGGTATAGAGACTATTTTATCTTTCATTTGACTATCTCTTCCTAATGAAATCTTTAGTCGAAGAGTGTGTGATAAGCCAGTGTTCTGACCAGTTAAAACTAAAAAAACAATCAATTGTATTTTTGTGTTGTTGTTTTTAAGGCTAATTTATTCATTTAAAAGACTGCTCTTTGAGATTACATTCTTACTATAGGTATTAATGATCCTTCATGAAAAGATGGCAAAAATAGTTGATAGGGTTAGTTGATTATTGTGTATGTTTGTCTTTCTTAGCATAATTAAAAGTTTTACCAACCCATGTTGGAATCAAATTTTATTTTGAAATTATTGGCCTGTGAAAGTCCAAAATCTCAGAAATTCTGTTGCACTGTATTCAAGACTACAATTTCCTAATGGCTAGGATCTTTTCGAGGGTGACTTTTATCCTATAAAGGGTTGCCATTTAGTGTAAAGAATTTGATAATTATTCAATGTGAAAATGGGTAGCAGTCTAAATAGAGGAACAATTAACTAGAGTCACAGAATATTAAGACTATAAACTCTGATTCAAGTAAAGGATGTTAATTTAGGTGTCTCAAAGATAAATCTAGTTGTGATTTCTTTTTAAAAGCCAGAGTATTTCACAAGGACCTTCTAATGGGATGCTTTTGTTTTTTTGGTGGGGGTGGGGAGGGGACATTGTTTTTACTCGGATCTGTCTTTTAAGTAGCAGACTGCTTTTCAGAGATTGAATCTAGATGGTACTTCACTTAAGTCTGCAGGGTGTAGTGGAGGTGGCTCTGGCCCAGCTCCCATTCAAGTTCTTTGCATTTGTGTTGAGTAGTATTGGCACAGTTGTCCTGATGCCAACACGTGCTGCTTTTGGCTTGAAAAGACATCCTGACCATGGAAACTGGAGATAGTATAAATAGACTTTCATCAACATACACAAAATACCCTTTTTCCCTTTTTTAAAAAAATGCCTGCCTGGACTGTTATATTAATAAGTGAACTTTTAAGGTAGCTAAATTAATGAGTGGATTGAGAGATTTGGGGTGTCAGTATGATATCATACTTTAAATTTTTTCTGCTGTTTCATTTTTCTTGAACAGAAATACTGTGTTGGACAGCCAGCGTCAACAAAAGCATTATGGAATCACCTCTCCAATTAGCTTGGCATGTCCTAAAGAAATTGATCATATTTATACACAGAAATTAATCGATGCCATGAAACCATTTGGAGTATTTGAAGATGAGGAAGAATTAAACCATAGGTATGTCACTTAAAAGTGCAAAATATTTTACAGTACATTATTTAATCATTAATTTTGCATACATGTATCAAGTACCTACTTTGTCCCTGCCTAGAGATTTAAAGAGAAAAAAAAGGGCAAAATAAAGAGACATCTTGGCCCTTCTGGAGCTTACATTTTAGGTGGAAGTTAGGGAAGGAGACTAACATTTAGCCAAATAAGTAAAATAAATACAATATTACACACAAAGAGTGCTGCTTAGAAAAATAAAGCTGGGAGTGGAGGTTGTCAGAGAAAGTCTTCATTGACATTTGAGGGAAAATTTGAAGATAAAGGAAGGAGTTATGTGGATAGTTGAGGAAGGAGCATTCTAGGCAGAAAGCTTGAGGTGGCGGTGTACCTGCTGTATTTAAGTAAGATAGAGCAAAGTAGCTTGGATATCTGAAGCAGAGTGCGTAACGGGAATATGGGCTTAAAGTGAGGTGGAAAAGAGTATGGAGGACAAAGTCACTTAGGATATTATAGGCCATTATAAAAGTTTTGGCGCTTACTCTGAGTGAAATGGGAGGCTATTAGGGTTTTAAGCAGAAGATCGACATGATATAGTCATGTTTTAACACAGTTACTCTGGCTGCTGTATTGAGAATAGTCTGAAGAGGGGTCATGGATGAACTGGGGAAACTAGTTAGAAAGCTTTTATGATAATCCAGGAAGAAAATGATGGTAGCTGGAACTAGGGATGGCAGCAGAGGTAATAAGTGGTAGAATTCTGGATGTATTTTAAAAGTTGGTTTGTTTAATAACTGGAATGTGTGAGAAAGAAAGGAGAAGAGGGGGTCAAGGGTAATGCCAAGGATTTTGTCTCAGCACCTTGAAGGATGGAATTCCATTACTTGGGGAAGGTTGAGAGAGAAGCAAGTTTGGACAGATCAGGAATTCAGTTTTTAATGTTATTTTTAATATGTCTAAAGTCTGCTTTTTCCTCTCTTTTTTAATATGGATTTGGCTATGTCATTGGTTGCAAATTTAATATCAAATTGCTTTTATTAAGTAATATTTCATAAAAATCATCTAATAATTTACCCATTTTAATTATCCAAAGACCTTTGACTCTCGATGAGAGAATGCTGTTCTCTATTATTATCACATTGAATTGATTTTATTACATACTGAAGCTAAAAAAGTGGATAATTTATTTGGCCTTTGCAGCCTCGTTGAAGGTAATTTTGACTTCTTATTAGGCTTTTTGAATTTTGAGAATAGCCCAAGTATTGTTATCACATTTATCGTCTCTTTGGAACTCTTAGGGATCTAAGAATGCCAAAGAGATGTGCCATGTATCAACAGATGTGATAGCATTAACGTGTATAATATGCTTTTACCCAAACATCAACACAAAGGTACTGCCTATATGTTTAATTACTTTTTAAAATACTGTTTGTTTGTCTGGTTTTCAATCTAAAGCATGCCATTTTTTATTATAGGCTGGTTGTTCTTGGTAAATTGAACAATTTAGTAAAAGAATGGATTTCCGATGTCAGCGAGAGTAAGGTAAGACTCTAAACTACATTGAAGTCACAGTTCTATTACATTCTGGTCCTGGTAATAAGATACAGGATTCGAGAATAATCCGAAATACATTAAAACTGGCTCTTTGATATTCTTGGTAATGTACTGGTATAGATAGTCGAGTCTCTAAATAAATGAAGATTTACCCCAGAGGTAGCCAGTGTCTAGCTACAGTTCCACATGAATGTCTTGCTTGACTCACATGTAGTAGACAACAATTTAAGTATAAAGAGATTTTACTTAAAATCCAGATTTCATACTTCTTATGAAATATCAGGTCTGGCAATACTGGGCCTGGCCTGCCTTTGTGGAAGGCAGGAAGAGGCTTGAATGGAATTGGGCTTCTGCCTTCCAGGAATTCCTTGTGGCTTCCACCTCTCCCTGCTTTCTCTGAGGCCAGCGTCCATCATTTATCAGTCAGTTTCTGTGTTTTTTTATGTGTACTTGCCTCATTTGTATATCTGCCTGGCCCCTGAGACTTAAGAGTTTGCAAACCCTAGTTTATACTTTATATACCTTTTTTCTCCTGCAGTAGCTTAACTGTTTTTCTTCTAAAATTGATTACATTTTCTTGTTGGAGCATTTTGAATATAATTGAATTTTCATTGTCTGAGAATCATCACAATGAATATTTTACTGGCTCTACTAAAATGAGCTAGGGCATGTTCACCTTGGTGGTACTTTGTGTCTTTTGACTAGCCCAAACCGTTGTATTTTAAGTTCTTTGTTTTTTTATAGTTTTCCCAACGCTTAACAGCAGTCAACCAAAAGTTAATGTCTCACAGCAGTCAACTTGTCTTTCTGCAAACTCCCTCATGCCTGTTAATCTGCATGAGTTTAGAAATTACATAAATAA
Organism: Pteropus vampyrus; assembly: GCF_000151845.1. Lineage (NCBI taxonomy): Eukaryota > Metazoa > Chordata > Mammalia > Chiroptera > Pteropodidae > Pteropus > Pteropus vampyrus. The sequence continues at coordinate 560,935 of NW_011888872.1, read as the reverse complement.
TTGTTAGACTTCTTTCTTTTACAACTTTTATTTCTGTACCTGTGATGTATTTTTAAATTTTTTTTTTTTAATTAAACCTGAATAAGATTATGAAGGACTCTACTAAATCTATCTATCGTCATTGAGTTTAAACAAATGGTCTTTATGCTATTTACTTTTGCTGTCAAACTGGCTCATTTCAAAGCTCTCAGCAGGGTTATCAACAGTTGAGGTTTTCAGATAAGTTAATTCTGAGCAGGTAAAATGCTAGTCGTGAGTAAAAAAAAATTCACATTTGTTTTCTACTACTAGGTGATCAGCTCTTTAAGAAAAGACCTGTCTCATTCACCTGCACAACCCCAGGACAGGGGTCAGGCATTAATGTTAGGGGAACCTGTTGTCCCTGTCTTAATCAGCCCGTAATTGCAATGGATGTGCAGATCAAATGCCTAACTTGCTAGAATTATTTTAAAATCAAAGTGACAAGCTATATGATTTCTTGTGTGTGGTCTTTATGTCAACTATTGTAGTTGTGCAGAGGTCTTTGCATCCACCCCCACTTAAGGATGCATTCAAGATAAGTCATATGTTGTTATTTGCAAAAAGAGGCTAGATTAGTTTGTTGCGAGATGAACCTAATTTTCTTGGTTCTTTTGCACGTAAAAGAAAAATCCAATAAAATTCTGTTCCAAGGTCAAAAGGTTTTTTAAAAAGAAATTAATAAAATTGCTTTTTATCTCGTTTTAATCACATTAATGCTTTAACCCACAAAAACCTGTAGCTGGTTTCCATTTAATTTCTATGCATAAAACCATTGTTAAAAATTTTAAACTATGCCACAATTTGGCTTTTTTTTTTAAAGCAAAGTAAATAAAATATCTAATTATAAAAAATTTAAATTGGTTTTAACATCTTCCATTGTGTTAAAGTAATTGGTCATTTTCCGTATCAATTATAATTCCCATTCATTTATGCATTTTAGTTTGGAAAATAGCTGAAGGATTCGAGTTAGATCAAAGATCATTTGAATATTCTAGACACAATTGGGATATTTCAACAGTCTAGAACTCAGATCAATTCATCTTAGTTAAATACTATGGTTTGTGGCCAAAAAAAAAAAATTTTTTTTTACTCAGTGATACAGTGTGACACTTTCTCATAAATCATGCAAGAATCATGTTTTCCAAACTAGGAAAGCGAACTGAAAAGCCCTGGCTTCTCCTTTTGATTCATATTAGTTATCAATAAATGTACTGACTCCTTTCTGGCAATAAAATTATTTGTGATACCCTTGAAACATTAATATCCATTAAGTAGAGGAAATAACAATATTCTGTTAATACAGATACTTTTATTCAAATTAATCTGTGCATATTCTTTGGAACTTGCACTGGGCATTATGGGAAAATAAGAGAAGTAGAAGACACAGTTCTCACCTTCCAAGGAATTTAAATATAGTGAAGAGATAGAACTTACAGAAAAAGAAAAGTCACAAAATATAGTATGAAAGGGGTTAAAGATAATAGTAGAAGAGCACTGAGGGGAAGAAAATCAGAGAAAGCTTCATGAAAGAAGTGGAACTTGAAGTGAACTTTGAAAAATAAATGGTATTGAAATACCCAGAGAGGATGAGCAAGCATTTGAGGCAGGGAAAATAGCAAATGCAATGGGAAGGAGACTGGATTATATAACATATTGGCAGTTGGCTCTTCAGAACAGACGAGCAGGAGATTAGGCAAGAAAGATCCAAGCGTGTTGTGAAAATCCTTAGGTTCCAAGTATCCTTACTTCAGTCAGGGAAGAATGCATTGGCAAGTTTTGAACATCAGCCAGTGCTTTTTATACAAAATGGAGTAGGAGAACATAAAGACTAAGGGCAAGAGGATAGCTTTATGATATTATTAAATAGCCTAGAATTACAGGGGGTATGGGTAGTTGAATAGAAAGGAAACTACATGAGGGGTATAAACGAAGAATTAGTAAGCCAAGAAGAATAATAATGACTATAGATATGGGCAGTAAGGAAAATGAGGAACAGAAATAGAGAAATCAGGAGGGATACTTGGTTTATCATAGGAAGAATTTTTTGTTTGTTTCAGGCATAGATACTGAAGTAGATCAGAATGTCTAAGTGAAAATATCTGATGGGCAGTTAGAATTGGCTAGAGAGAGTTGAAAAGTAGCATTATAATTCTGGTGCAATAAAAAGATGTTAACTAAAGTTGTATTAGCACTCATAAGAAAATCGTATCAAGAATGACCCACTTTCTCGCAGAACGGTTGCAGAGCTAGAATCAAGAAATTAAGCGCATCGGTCACAAAAACCAAAGAAAGGGAAGATGGGATTAGTCAAGAGTATAATACTATAGAGAGCCAAAAGTGTATTAGTATAATAAAGTTGCTTGGTGATCATTGAGAATGATGGAGCGAAAGACAGTAATTGGAGGGGGCAGGTGAGGTCAAGTAACTGTTTTTAAGATAGAGATGTGTGCATGTGTAGTGGGCATGATTTGTTTTTTCTTCCCTCTGGGAATACCCTCATTACTTCAAGCTGCAAAGAGCTCTAAGTCTCAGCTTACCAAAGTTGACAGATATAGTAAATATTCGTAATATTTAGGCAGTTTTTTATGCTAAATAATTTGAACAATTAAATGCCTTTTGTTTAATTTTATTTTAGAATCTCCCGCCTTCTGTTGTGGCTACTGTTGGTGGTAAAATTTTCACATTTGGCTCCTATAGGCTTGGAGTACACACCAAAGGTAACTGCTTTTCTGTGTTCTACTGATAAGAACTTTCAATAACAAACTTATTTGTTTATAATTTAAAAATACAAAGAACAAATTTCCATTATCTCACTGCTCAGAGCTCATCATTGTTAACATTTTCCTATACTCATATACTTTCTTGTGTACATATGTTTCTGTGTACTTTAACAAAAATATAATACTTAATATACTCTTCTTGATAAAAAATACTTTGATTTGCAGGAGCTGACATTGATGCACTTTGCGTAGCTCCAAGACATGTAGAGAGATCAGATTTTTTTCAGTCTTTTTTTGAAAAATTGAAACATCAAGATGGCATTAGAAATTTAAGAGTAAGTATTCTCTAGTATTTAATATTTTGAATTTGTTAACAAATAGCTGGAAAGCTAGGGCTTATGATTGTTGAAATATTTCTTAAGAAATTGCTATACCTTGTCAAAATAACGGATGATGATTAAGAACATGGGCCTTATAGTTGTACAGATCTGGATTTGAATCTAAAAATCTACAACATATTAGCTCTTAAGTTTTGGTCCAGTTACCAGTTCTCTCTGAGCCTTAGTTTCCTCACTTATAAAATGTAGATGGAGTGAATAATTTTTTTATAAGGTTTTCTGAGAATTGTTGAGATAACTTACATTAAACATTTACTATAATATCTGATAATTGTTAAGGCGTATCAAATGGTGGCTGCTATTATATATAAAGTTCAGTTAGTAGTAACGCTTTATGTGTGTATATCTAGCCATTTATTCAGAAAATAAAATTTCAGCACCAATGATCTATCAGATACTGGCCTTAGTCTCACAAATACAAAAGTGAGCAAGACAGTTTATGGGAGGGAAGAATTGGGAGAACTAACTTGAATGGGTAGTTCTGATACAATCAAGTGCTAGAATAAGATGAAGTTCAAAGGATCTGCGTTATTTGGGTGCATGGCAATTTCTTAAGTTAAAAATTAGTTTGAGGGATTAAGGAAGACTCAGAAAGATATCATGTCTACTAAACCCAAACTATAGTGACTATTTTTTTGATAGATTAGTCATCAGTTCTAACACTAGTGCTCTCTAAATTATGAGTTCAATTTAATCTCAACAAATAGTAAGTACCCAGATGTTAGCAGTTCTGCCTGCCAGTTCTGATGAACATTTTTAGGAGAATAAGTTAGATAACTACGGTTATAGACATTTTGTGTATCTTAATAAACAGTCACACAGTAGAAGTACTTACTTGGAATATAACACCAAGAACATTTTCACTTTTTCTGTTGAGTTAAAATACAAACTGGGAGCAAAGGTATTCACATTATTGACAGGAAGGATGGAGAAGGATTACATTTTATATAATTGTTTTCCTCTTTTGTAGGCTGTAGAAGATGCCTTTGTACCTGTTATAAAATTTGAATTTGATGGAATTGAAGTAAGTGTTTAATATTTTTCTGACTTTATAGTTAAACTATTTAACCCATAAGGTTTTTTTAGTTATTTTTAATCAGACTTAATTAGAAACATTTTAAAGAATTGAATAGTCTTTAAATAGTCCCTCACCTTCCTCTCTCCTATATCTGTTGACTTCTCACCTTGGAAAATGAACCAACCTCCATCCCTACCCCCATTCTTCTCATTCCCATAATCTCCTAACATAATTATATCATTTTATTATAATTTTGGTCGGAGCAATATTCAGTGTTTACATTATTATTATCTTATAAGTAATGTTCAAAACTGAGCACAAAGTGTACTAGATTACCATTCTTTGCTGTGTGGCATTTTGTTTTCTTGGTAGTTAATGTTTTGCACTTTGTTTGCATGGGCTTTATGCTTAAGATTAATTCAAATTCAGCCTCTCCTAGTTATCTAAATTGCCTCTAGATTTAGATTTCTCAGGTGTTCTGTAATTATCGTCTTGAAAAAATATTTCAGTAAGTCTCTTCACCTGTTCCAATCCATGACTGATATATAGATGTCATCCTGACATCTTTTTTTACTCTCATCCTGAGATTTTCTTTTGTTTTTCTCTAGAGTTTTCTTTCTTGACTCTCATTTTAGTGGCACTTATTCACTAGCTTCCTGAGATATTGCATGTTTAAAAATGTCATTGTTCTGTTCTCACACCAAATTGGTAGTTTGACTGTACTAATATAGAGTTCTAGATGGAAAATAATGTTTCTTAGAATTTTTAAAGTCCTTTCTCATTGTCTTCTAGCTTTTGTGCTATGTTGAGAAGTATGGTGCCATTTCGATTCCTTATCCTTTGTATGTGATCTCTTTTGTCTGTTTGAACGCTCCTATGATTTTTTCCCCTAAGTCTTCACAGTTGTAAAATTCATGATAATACACTTTAGTATGTGTCTTTTCAGCTAGATATGCTAGGCATTGAATAGTCTTCAACTTGAAAACTCCTGTCCCTCCGTTCTTGGAAATTGTATTTACTTCTATTGAATTTCTTGCCTTTGTCTTCTCCTTTCAGGAGCTCCTAACATTTGTATGTTGGACCTCCAGGACTCCTTTAATTTTTTAAAAATCTTTTCCCTCCCACATATTAATCACATCTTCATATTTTTATTCAGCTTTTTGTGGTTTTTTCATCTTCCAAACTTTATGTTGTTTTCTATTTGTTACATTTTTAATTTCTAAGAATAATTTTTATTCTCTAAAGTTTCCTTTATATTTATTTATACATTTACTTACACTCTCCTGTCCTTATTTCCTGGATACAATATTTTTATCTTTGCTTTCTTAGATTTGCTGAGTCTGTTACCACTTGCCCATCTACTTTCCAGCTTTCATAGTTCTTGCTGTTATCTCCTATTTTTCTTGTCCTAGTGGGTTATGCCTTTAAAAACAAAATAAAAAACAAAACAAAAATTTGCAGGTAATGTAAATGTGTTTTGGATCTGCCGTATTTATCTAGAAATTCACTGATAAGGTTTTGATTTTTTTTTTATAAGGCTTGGCATATATTCTAAAATTAAAATGCTTTCCCTTAATTTGAAAATTTAATTCCCCGCACAGAACTTGTTGGTGATTTTCCCATGTGAAATTGCGTGCATAGGCCTTTTGAAGTTTTGGTAGAACTTCTAAAACTAATAATTACAACTTTTACATTTTTGAGGTAGGGAGTGGGGAGAATGGTCTAGCAAGAGAAAAAGTAATATTTTCTCTTTTTTTTTTTTGCATCTTTCCAAAGATTGATCTAGTCTTTGCAAGACTGGCAATACAAACCATATCAGATAATTTAGATCTAAGAGACGACTCGCGACTGAGAAGCCTTGATATAAGGTGTATTCGCAGCCTAAATGGTAAGCTTCTAAAAAGAAATCTTAGATACCTGCTTGAAAACAATTTGACTAATAGAGATCTTTTTGCAGTACTATTAATGGACTTTTTTAAGGGATTAGACTCAGTTAAAAATAATGATGTGAATTTCTTTATATAGATAATCTGAATACATTTATAAACATTTGAAAAAATTTTTATTTGAATATTGTTTTTGTTTGTAGTAGTGGTTCTCAAACTTCTTGGTTCAGGACTCTTTTACATGCTAAAAATGTATTGAGGACCCCAAAGATCTTCTGTTTATGTGAGTTATATCAGTATTTCCCATATTAGAAATAAAAACAAATTTTTAAATATTTATTAACTTTAATTTATTTTAAAATACTAGTAAACCCATTATAAATGAATATAAATTTTGTATGAGAAAGTTTTTTTTGCATTTTTGCAACTCTTTAATTTTTAACGTAATAGAAGACAGCTAAATTTTCATATCTGCTTTTACAGTCAATTTTTTATAGTATTTTGTTTCGATTGAAGCATAGAAAGAGAATCTGCCCTCTTAAAGATATGTAATTGGAAAAGGGAGGAGTATTTTAATAGCCTTTTCAGATAATTGTGTATATTCTTTCAATACTACACTAAAACTTAACTAGTGACAATTTCTTTTTTCCCCATTTTTACTGAGTTATAATTATATACTGTAAAATTCATTGTTTTTTAGGTGTACAGTTCAGAAGTCTTTAGTATATCGAGAATTGTGCACAATTCAATTTTAGAACATTTCATCATCCTCAAAAGATCCCTCATAGCCATTTGCAGTTATTCCCCTTTCTAACCTCTCAGCCCCAGGCAACCACTAATCTACTTTCTGTGTCTATAGATTTGCCTTTTCTGGACATCATATAAATGAGATCATACAGTATGTGGTCTTTTTACCTGGCTTCTTTCACAAACTTAGCGTAATGTTTGTGACGTTCATCCACGCTTGTGGCATGTATCAGTAGTTCGTTCCTTTTTGTTCCTAAGTAAAAGTGACTTTTTTAAAGTTAGAAAATCTAATCTAAAACCATATCAATTACTTTTTTGTACTCTATTACATTAAGCTCCATTGGTCTGTCTTATTCTTTAAATGGCTTTTTTATCCATGCATGATTCCTTACTATCATGCCTTGGTCACTTGGAAGATACTGGTTTACAGAGTTATTTGGATCTTTTAAATGTTAACTCACATTTCATTATATAGTATCAAAAATAAATCACATTAATATCATCACCAATGTCATCAGAAAAGTCTTTAAGTATTGGAAAGATGTCCAAAATTCTAAATTTTTACTTAAGCCATTTCCCATTTGCTCCGAGAATACTCACCAGCAGCACTTGTGGCTGCAGCACTTATTTCACTATAACTTGCGGATTACAGTCCTAACCTTACTCCCAAAGTCTTTCACGAAGTATCTTGCTTTTATTATTATTTTCACATCGCTGTAGTAAATCTATAGTTTCTGGAAACAAATGACATTCTATTTATACCATTCTCTTTTTAGTAGTGGTATTTCTATTTACAAAATATAGTAATTCTCGATTGCTTAAAAATGTCAAGTCCTAGAAAACAGCATTCCTCCATGTGATATTAAATCAGTGCTGGCAGCGAGCTGCATTTTTTTTCCTAAATAAGAAAAGAGTTAAAATTTTATTACTGGGAACAAATTTTGTCATTTGTTTTCCTTGAAGTGAGAGCTCACTTTGTTCTGTTTTTTAGGAAATGGCTGCTAAACACTCAAGTATGAATAACCATAGTTTGTCAATCATTCTTTCAAGTAAAACTGGTATTCCTTGAAAAAAAAAAGCATATTCTTACCTCAAACATGTCCAGACATCCACACATATTCATTTCCTGTTTTCTAACTGAATGTGTGGTGGTAAAATAGATATTGTCTACTTAGAACAGTTTGTTGCCACAGCTTTGATTCACTGCTAAAGTAGCAGTTTTACTCACTACTGCTTTTGCACCATGAGTGCAAATGTTAACACAGTGAAACAGGCAAAAAAACCAAAAACAAAAACGAAAAGCCTTAGTATTATTATAAAAATAGGTTTAACCAAACAGATTCCAAGGGTCCACAGACCACACTTTGAGAACTATTGGTTTGTAGTATCTTTTGTTTAACTGAATCATTGTGTTTTGCTGTACTTCCAGGGTGCAACAGTAAATCACAGTATTTGTGGTATTGCATTAAAGCAGTAACACTTTTATAACTTGGGGGCATCTGATTAACAGTAAGTCAGATATGGAAGAAAGCAAGATAGGCAGACCCACTGTTTATTTTAATACTGGATTGCATTACTGGTGCCTTTGAATTCTTTAAGCAAAATTTCTCATATTAGTGCTAAATTTCAAATACATAGAGGAAATATACCATCACATTTTATCTTTGCTATTTTTAGCATTTGAGAGTTGAGGTTAGAAGGGCATTTGAATTAACTGGGTTTTATTGCATAACGAAAAATAAATGCTTTTTCTTTTTCAGGATGCAGAGTTACTGATGAAATTTTACATTTAGTGCCAAATAAAGAAACTTTCAGACTTACCCTAAGAGCAGTCAAATTGTGGGCAAAACGTAAGTATCTGAACTCTTCTATTTTATGTTTGCATTGTAAAATTATAATTTTCAGTTGCTAATGATAGAAGCATACATGGAAACTCCTGAGCCTGTATCTGATACTGGGGGATTAAGGGCCAATGAGTTTTGGAGAAGCTGCTGCTTTTTCAGGTACAATGGTTATGGTGCTCTAATGTGTGACTCTACTTCCTCTCCTCTTGGGTAAAAACTTAAAAGCCCCTGACTTTCCATCTTAGGTTTCAGCCAGGCAGTCAGAATAAGTTAGAACTTGAAGTGTAAAACCCTCACTGGTCTTTGATCTATGGACAAGATCGTCTTATCTTTATCTCCCCATCACCAACAAAGTTTATAGGAGGTGTTCAGTAAATTTATTAAAGGTAGAGCCTACAGTGATAGTTTTAACTTGCTTTTCTTTTTACATTATAACACTCCTTTAATAAAACTTGGAACTACAGTAGGTTATGTGTACGGGATATGGTTCATAAAAGGCCCACTCATGAGCTTGCACAGCATATTTTGTATTATTTGTAACTACATTTAAGTAATGCTACATTTCTGGCACCAGATCTTACATAGTCTAAAATAGAGTTCTCCAATAAACCTTCCTGTGATGATGGAAATTTTTCATATCCTTGCTGTCCAGTACAGGAACCATATGGCTACTGTGCACTTGAAATGTGCAACTGAGGAACTGAATTTTTAAATTTTATTTAATTTTAATTAAAATTAGCATCTAAAAGATATGTCACACAAAAACTTGTACACAAATATTCATAGCAGCATTATTCATAAGTCAAAAAGTAGAAACCACCAAATGTCCATAAACTGCTCACTAAACAAAAAGTGATATATCATAATGTATGTTATTTGGTAATGAAAAGGAAGTATTGATGCGTTATAATATATTTGAACATTGAAACTCTTTCTTATGTTGAGTGAAAGAAGCCAGTCAGAAAAGACCACAATTGTACAACCCCATTTATGTGAAATGTCCAGAATAGACAAATCTATAGAGACAAAGTTGATTAGTGGTCACTTAGGTCTGGGAGGTTTGGGGGGAACATAAGGGTGTGACTGTTAAAGGTTTCTTTTTGGGGTGATGAAAATGTTCCCAGAATTGATTCCAGTAATGGTTATACAACTCTGAATATACTAAAAACGACTGAATTTTGTACTTTAAGTAGATGAATCTTATAGTATGTGAATGATGTCTCAATAAAGCTGTTAAACTACCCCCCCCCAATAAAAAAAAATAGCCACATATGACTTGTGGCTACCATACTAGACACTGCGAATCTAAAAAGATCTTAAGCAAATAGAATTTATCCTTTGGCTCAGTTATCTTTCATAATCGGGATAAAGTAATTTTCATTGGGGGGGATATAAACAGTTTGTCTTAACTTACAGATTAAATTAAATACTATGTTTTGTTAATTCTTAGATGCATATTTTTCACATTTAAAATCTGAAATTGATACTCTATATTTTTTTCTCTTGCTTAATAGGACTTAAAATCATGCTATGTTGTCTAATTGAGAGCATTTTGGGTTTGATGAAATATGGTAATGCTTTTTTATAAATTGCTATAAGAAGCAAACCATATGAGAAATGAGTATTATCAGTAGTGTATTGTACTTTATAGAGAGGTATCTAAATTATGTGAAATACTGAAGTTAGTCCCCACCTTTACACTCGATTTTAAAATGCCCATGAATATGATTACTAATGAAATACTTATTCTTCTCTAACTTATAGACCCTCCAGATATCTTTCTTCCTTCTTTTCATTTCTCTTTCAACCATAGCTATTGAAAGGTGGGAGATTCCAATGTTATATCAGTAGAGCCCAGGTGGGCAGTCAGAACTGAGGCAGAGAACTGAGGTGTCTGTATTGGAGGGCAAAGCAGGGGATAAGGAGAGCAGCTAATAATTTACTAAGAACTCTGTGGGCCTAGTATTAAGGTCTGCTCATTGATTTTAAGGGAAGAGTTCTAAGCAACAATCTTAGGAGGCAGTATTTGTGGTTGAATGACATGGATAGTAGATCCTAACAATAATTAACAAATGTATTAATTTTCTAGGACGTGGCATATATTCCAACATGCTGGGATTCCTTGGTGGTGTCTCCTGGGCAATGCTGGTTGCAAGAACTTGCCAGTTATATCCAAATGCAGCAGCTTCTACTTTAGTTCATAAGTTCTTTTTAGTTTTTTCCAAGTGGTAAGTATTTATATGCATACTTTCACTATTTACTAACCTCCACCTATATGTAAATTTGCTTGGAAATTTAAGAGCTATGCATAGACTTTTTCTGTTTGTTGTCCTACATTCCTTTTTTAAGTTAAAATTTAAAAATATCAAAATTGGGGCAATGAGGGAACATTAGATGGCACATTCTTCTAGGGGTAACCTGTAAATGTGCTCCTTCAGCTTGAGAGAAGTTGCAATAGATTTGGTTCTGCCAACTACTCCCTATATAGAGGTTAAGATCTGCCTCCTATGTAAAATGGAGATAATCATAGCTACTACATGGATTTGTTAGTATTTTAAGTAAATAATAGCTGTTGCTGTTATTAAATTCAGTTAAATCCATGAAAGCAAATGAGAAAGGAAGGAAAAATTCAGATTTAAATTAGTTACAGCTAATGGGCAAAGCAGTATTTGCCCTTTCAGAGAATACTGCTTTAAAACAGCAACTTTTTCCTTTGTATACTTCCTTCCCTTTCCCATTTCTTTTTTTTTTTTTCAATACGAAATAACTAAAACATTTGCTGTATGAAAGTTGGAACAAAGTAATAATTTTAACAGTTCTTGAAGTGAGGTCCTATGTCAGTTAATTTGTTTTATTCTTGTTAGGGAATGGCCAAATCCTGTGCTACTGAAGCAACCAGAAGAAAGCAATTTGAATTTGCCTGTTTGGGATCCTCGGGTACGTGACTTCTTATAGAATTTTATTAAATCTTTTATGTAAAGGATAATTCTCTAAATTACAGTCTAGTGAAAGATAATTCCTCTTATGCCTGCTCATCTTCTTTCTGTGTATAGTCCTGTCCCTTCCTGTGCTGTGTTTTATGGTGTAGATGATGTGTATCTCCAATCATGATCCAAATGTTACATCAGTTAAAATTACCCATGTAAGACTAGATGTGGGTATGTCAACCAAAATATCATAATTCATTGTTAAAAACTGTCTTACAAGTAATTAGTTACTAATAATAAAATACTGAAGTATATAAAAGATATGTTTTGCAGTGTAATTTAAAGCAGATTCATGGTTCAAAGATAACATAACTCTCACTCACCTTGCATTTTAATTTGCTTGTAGAGTGAGTGCTCATTTCTCTGAGTAAATCTAAGGAAGTCATCCACTGAGTAGATGCAAAAAGAGGATTGAGAATCATTGTACTACATAATGCTTTTTGAGGCTATATGATACTGTATTTCCTTGGTTCTAGAAGACCATTGTTTATAAGATAGATATACCATCAATTTAACAGCTTTTCAGGGGAAAATAAACTTCTTCAGCGTTTCCTTTGACTTTGACTATCAGTCACATTTGACTTCAGAAATAAACGTAGGTGGGAAGGGGAAATGTACTTCTTAGAATTGAGGAAATGTAGTTTTAAATTTATATTTCATATTCTTCAGACTTTTGGGGAAATGAAGTGAGGACAACTGAAATAGGAGAATAGATCTATTATTCTGCTTCTAATTTCACAGGTAAATCCATCAGATAGGTATCATCTCATGCCCATAATCACCCCTGCCTACCCACAACAGAATTCTACGTATAATGTGTCCACATCAACTCGAACAGTAATGGTAGAAGAATTTAAACAAGGTAAACCTGTTGGTCCTATTGCCCTTTACATATTCCCACAAGTTTTTGGTTGACAGCAATTTTATTCTCTGCAATATTGCAGTTATGCCTATTATTTCCTAAAATTCTTTCAAATGTGTATTTTTTCAGTAAATGGTTTTCCAAAATATATGATAATATTAAGGCCAGAAATGGAGCCAGCCCAATCTGGTTGAAATTGATTTTTGTGTTCTGAAAAAGAACATAGTAAATATATATTTTTTACTCAAGAATTTGGTGGGATTAGTGGTTTGGGTGTAGGGTGAAATAGGGGCTGATAATACTATGGTCAGTGTTGAAAATCATTCCCTTCTTTTTAATTAGGTCTTGCAGTCACAGGTGAAATTCTTCAAGGGAAATCAGACTGGTCAAAACTACTTGAGCCACCAAATTTTTTTCAAAAGTACAGGTATTTGAAATTTTGCATTTTGTGTGTGTGTGTGTATGTGTGTTTAAAGAAGGAGAATGTTAAACTTACAAAGTTTATTATAATAGGTGACAGCTGTCACTTATATTTCAAGTGAGAAATCCTAAGATTTCTAGCAGAAATCCTAAGCGATGAGAGTTTCTGTATTCTAGTAGTACCTAACCCCCTGTTAGTGGTTTTTGGTTTTTTGCTTTTAGTGAATTGTTTTTAATTGCAGGGTCTGGAATTAATTTTGTGAAAATCAGAGCATGTTTTAATTTTCATAAACTGTGTGCCTGTATTAGCTTTTTTGTTCACTAGGAGGGAGAAAGAAAAAGCAATGATGAAAAAGCAGACACTAACAATGTTTCTGGCTTTTTTTTTTTTCTGATTATTGCTGAAAATTCTTCATAGACATTATATAGTATTGACTGCCAGCGCATCAACAGAAGAAAACCATCTAGAGTGGTAAGACTTATATTTCAAGTTCTCTACCTACTGTGTGGTGATAACATGTTTATATGTTGCTTTACCATTTATAAAACATTCTCCATTTTTTATTAAGTCTTATTGGTGACTGTTGCACATGACCATGGAGCATCAGTGTTTTAGAAATGCCATCATATTAATGGTTTCAGAATTCACACAATCAGAATTCACACAAGATAAGGATATATGTACAAGATCTTTGCCTTTCGTCATTTCTTAGAGTCAATTTAAATTATTCTGATACCTTGCCTCTTACTGAGTTTTCCATCCTTGCCATCATGTTTTTCCCATCAAACTTGAAGGAAAAGACATTTTATCCATTCTTTTAGGGGATGGTGGTATGAAAGGTTTTAGAATTTTAAGCTTCTGCCAACAGAGAAGAGAACTTTTGGTCTAGGAGTGGTGCATTCTTTCTAGTGCATCTAAATTTATTTCTTCTGCCTCTAATGTACTGACATCCCTAACTCCATCAGGCAGAAGCTTTTAGGCCACCAGAGATGGTTGCCCTTTCCTCAGGTCTGACTTCTGGAAAAGGAAAACAGAACCATCTTGTCTTATTTTTGCTTCAAGAATTTAATGCTTATTTCATTGATAATTAAAGGGACCCTGAAAGAAACCTTTCACTGCAACAGTATTTCATCTATCTAGACCAGGGGTCAGGAAACTATGGTCTAGGCCAAATCCAGTCTCCTGCCTGTTTTTATAAGTTTTATTTGAACATAGCCATACTCACTGATTTATGTATTGTCTACAGCTGTTTTCCAACTACAAGGCAGAATTTGAACAGTTGCAACAGAAATGGTGTGGTTTACAAAGCCTAAAATATTTATTATTTGGCCCTTTACAGAGTCTGTTGGCCAGCCTCTTATTTAGACAACACTGAGTTATTCGAATAACTCAGTGTTTGTATATCTGCTGTTGAAGCATGCAGTTATAATGTGTATGCTTTTTCAAGTGTTTAAAAAATGTAAAAATGTTCTTGTAGTTATTCTTTCTAATAAAATCAGTAAGTTATCATAACTGACAGCAGTCACATTTCTTAAGTGAAGTTGAAAAGTTGCAGAAATCTGATGAAACTTTCTATATTTTAGTAGCATCTCATCTGCTTTTAGTGAATTACTTTTTAAATGCCATAGCTAATATCAATTTTGTGAAAAACAGTGTATTTTATTAATTAAGTGCCAATTATTGGCCTTTGGATCACATTATTTAAGCATATCTTAGCCTTAAGGTTTAGACAAAATTTGAAAGTGCAAAAATATTTTTATTTTGAAAATGCAAAAAGATTTTGAACCAGATTAACCAACAGTTTTTGTTCATGCTCAATCATGAACAAACAGGCAGAGAATTTTGGATCAAGAATGCATTAAATAGATCAATTCTTTTTTAAAAAGATGGAGAAAACAGAAATTCACTAACTTGTCATTTACTTGAATGTTATTTTAAAGAGTTACTAATATATTCAGACTGAACTTTTAAATGAATATGTAAAGTATCATAGCTGATACACTGGTTTACTTGGAAGTAGCTTCCAAATTTAATATGGAAAAATCTTGTCCATTGTTTTATTTTAGGGTTGGATTAGTAGAATCTAAAATCCGAGTACTTGTTGGAAACTTGGAACGGAATGAATTTATTACACTTGCTCATGTAAATCCCCAGTCATTTCCAGGAAATAAGGAACATCATAAAGAGTAAGTTAATTATTTTTTAATATTACAATTCTTAAATAATGTTATTTGACATGCATTTTAAGATCATGTGTGAGACTGTCATTTAACAGGCATTGATGAGGGATGGTACATTATGTTTTTGACCTCAAGTAGTCATGCATTAAAACTAAGTACGTGTTTTGGTAGCCCAGAGACCTCAGGAAAAACCCAAATCACAATATTTGGAGCACCTTTAAGTATATATTTAGTAAGTCATTTTCGAAGCCATTTAATCCTCTTTATACACAGTATAACTTACCAGTGTTCTTGGTGTCAGTTTTAAGAATTTGGCAAAACACTGAAATTTTTATTTATGTTTCCATAGAGACCAAGTTTTAACAACTAAATAGTATCAGTAAAATTGTAAAAAATTAATAGAAATTCTTAAATTTTATTTTATAGCAACAATTATGTATCAATGTGGTTCCTTGGAATAATTTTTCGAAGAGTAGAAAATGCAGAAAGTGTTAACATAGACTTGACGTATGATATACAATCATTTACTGATACAGGTAAGACTTTGTCATCATAGAGCTATGGTTGTCACCCTTGGTTGTAATGCAGTTATCAGGTTCTACAATTGGTTAAATGAACACAGTACATCCATATTATGAAAATCTGTGCCGTTATTAAATAAAGGCATGATGAAACAATTTGCATGACATGAAGTAGGGGGGAAAATTGCAGAACAGTGTGTATAGTGTGTTACCATTTATATAAATAAGAAAGAACATGTGCATGTTTGCTTATAAATAGAATATTTCTGGAAGGATATATAGTTTTTAAAGAAACTGGCAGAACTGGTTGCTTCAAAGTCAAGAAACCAGGTATGTCTAGGGGCCAGGGGCAAAGAGACTTTACTGAATACTCTTGAACTCTTTAAATTTTATACCATGTGAATGTGTTATCTGTTCTAAAACAAAAGGAATACTGAAGAAACCCTACAGGTGATTCTTAATGTGCACAGCCAGGGTTTGTAATCACAGTCATAAAGATGACTTGATTTTTATTTTTTGCATGAAATAAATATCAGTCAACACATTAAATTCTTTTGAACTAGCCCTCACATTTATTATGAAAGTGCAGATTCCCGTGCATCACTTTAGAACTACTGAATCACACTCTAGGAGTGGAGCCAGAGAATCTGCAAATTGAACAAGCACTCCCGGCAATTCTTTTATAAGCACTCTGGAATGAAAACATAAATTTTTCCATTCTAATTTGGGCTCATTTTTCAAAAAGGAAGAGGTTGAGAAACTTTATTATATATTTATAAAATATTCTCCAGATAGATACTGAGGCCTCAAGAGATTAAATAATTTACCACATTTCATAGTACTTACTGTGCAATAGAAGCCTCCCATCCTGTCTTCAATAAGCTTATAATCTAATTGAGTATTCACAGTTAACATACATTAATTAAATATTAAATCAGTAAATGAAACTGATTTTCTAATAAGATATGAAAAGCACTGGGATGGGAATCTAGGGCTGCGTATATTCTGATCCTAGCACAGGTGTTTAAGGCTGTTGAGCCTCGTTTCCCCACCTGTACAATAAGGATGTACTTTTAGATGGTTTGCAACATCTGACATTCTACGATTGGTGTAGTAAAGGCAGCTTCATGGAGAGGGAGAACTTGAATCTTGGGTATTTAGTGTAAGATTAACTTAAACTTGGGCGAGTAATTATGAGAAGAGACTGCCTTTTGGGAAAAATAGCAGAAAACAAGATTTGGAATAAAACCTTTTGCATACATTTATTTTGTCAATGATGTGGTTATGGGAAACTCTTAGAAGTTGGACATAGAAAACTAGTTGGTGCTTGAATAGGATCGTGACCTGGTGAAGATGTTTTAGAAATATTAATCTGTAAGAAGGGTGTATGATTGTGTTTGTGTGGTGATGGGGAGTATGCATTTCAGAAAAGAAAATGGAACCCTTGGTTCAGAAAGATGTTTCCATTTAACATATTGACATCGTTACAGTGTACAGGCAGGCAAACAATATAAACATGCTAAAGGAGGGAATGAAAATTGAAGCAACTCATGTTAAAAAAAAACAACTTCATCACTATCTTCCAGCAGAGATTCTTCAAAAGAAGAAAAAGGTGAGTCTGTAATCTTACTCTCTAATATGGTTCCTGGAAACATTTGCATTCTTACAGCTCCCAAACCTATTGAGAAGAGGGGCGGTACAGACAATTCAGTCTAGGACCAAAATATCACCATCAGTAATCACAAAATAATTTGTTTTATATGTAGTTTAGAAATTAAAACGGTCATTATTCTCACTTGCTTTTTGAAATCCTAAAAGCTTTCCCTTCTTTCAGCAAAGTCTTTCTGATGTCAATCGAAGTTCAAGTGGACCGCAGTCCAAAAGATCATCTCTGGATGGCAGTTGTTTGGATAGCTCCAGAGACACTGATAACGGAACACCTTTTAATTCCCCAGGGTCTACAAACAAACCTTCCAAGCCTGATGTTCCGCCTTCAGGAGAAACAGAAAGGTCTGTATTTCAAAATTGCCCTATCAGCCTTCATTTTATTTGAGGATAACATAAACTTTTCTATATTTTTGTTAAATACCTTTTTTTAATTGTTAAATAATTTTATTTTACCAGTAGATAGTTTGTGCAGAAACACTGGACAGTTCGTGGTATTCCTGTGGGGCTTGGCCTAAGGTTTATTATGGATATGTGGGAATAGAGTAGTTCACGGCAGTGGACATTTTCTGTTTGATTTTTTTCTCTTAATTCTCACTGAATCCTCTGCCTTTTTCTCCCCTTTTCTTTCAGTGAAATATTAAAGTAGTAATACTTGAAAGAAATAATCCTAAATGTTAAAATAAGTGTCTTAAATAAGTAATGTTTAAATCATTTAATGATGATAATTTAACACTTTTAACAGGAATAATGCTGAGCTTGCTGCTGTAATTGTGGAAAAGCCACTGAGTGTCCTGCCAGCTCAAGGACTATCTATTCCAGTCATTGGTGCAAGTAAGTACCTAAACTTCTGTAAGTAATGATTCTACTACATATATATTTAATCACTAAAATCTTTTTTCCTTTTCAGAAGTTGACTCTGTGGTAAAAGCTGTATCACCCCCAGCTGTGTGCACCATTCCTACTGTAGTAGGACGAAATGTTATTCCTAGGATCACAACACCCCACAACCCTGCCCAGGGACAACCACATCTAAATGGGATGTCAAATATAACTAAGAATGTTATGTCCAAGAGATCCCATTCCCCATCCATAGATGGGTCTTCAAAGAGATTGAAAGACATAGAAAAGGTAAAGTTACAACTTTAGTGGTGATTCAGTAGTAGATCTTTGATTTTTTAGAAGTTAAAAGAGTACTAAAGAAACTCACAGTTCTCCATAGCTATCTTAGTGTTCTAGATTTTTTACCCTAACCTTAAAGGAACAACACTGATTGTTCATCCTAAATTCCAATTACTAATAAGTCTGAAAACTTGAATGATTGGTTTAAGTTTCTCCTTGACTTACACAGAAGTCATTATTGGGAACTAAATATTTATTGTGTTACACTGTTCAGATCCTTTGCCTCCAGTAGGGGGTGGTAAAACTATTTGTTATAAACTAAATTGAAAGATCACTCAAACTGTAGAAATTAAGCGTGGCAGTTGAATTCAATCTAATTTAAATTCTCTTCTATAATCAACCCATGTTTATAGGTAGTTTTGATACTAGCCTAATCACTAGTTCCTCAGTTTATATCGGTTTTGTATGCTTTTTATAGGTAATAATAGCAATCATTTTAATGTTTATATTTTAGTTTATTCGACTTGAATCAAAGTTTAAGGAATCGCGTGCTGCTGAAAACAGAAAAAGAAAATCAGTGGTAAATATATTAATAGTGTGCTTCAAAATACTTGTAGAGTCATGTATCAGAAAAAGTACTGTATTTGAAAGTGGATCAGCTTAGATCTGTCTGACAAGTTTTGGTATGTCTTATTTCATGTAGAAATAAGCGTTTGCATGTAGGAAAGAAAGGTTTCACTTGTATATAATTCTTCTATTTTTTAGGATGCCATTGGAGGAGAATGTATGCCTATTCCAACTATTGATACATCACGCAAAAAGGTAACCTATTCATAGGTAATATATATAGGTTAAAATTTGTAGTTAATGTACAAGAGCCTAGCACTGGGTGAAGGAAAAGGGTGATAAGATTTTGTCACTATCCTCGAAGATCAGCAGTATAATTGGAAGTGGAAATAGCAAAGTATATGATCCTAAATGTATGTACCTCAAGTAAAGACGGAGGAGTAGTTTAAGACTTCACAATTTATTCAAATTATGTTCAGCTTTTGTTTTTTATTTATCTTTAAAGAAGCAGTGTAGTGCTCAGGTTTTTTATTTATCTTTAAAGAAGCAGTGTAGTGCTCAGCACAGTAATTTCTTACCAACACTTGATAGTATATCTTTTTTTGTGCACCACTGCTTACTGTCAAACTTTAGATTTGCTAGTTAGGAACCATACTTATTAATATTTTGAAGGAACCAAATAACCAGTGTATATAGTAAGTACCTTTAAAACATGAGCTAAACAGCCCCTAAAGTTCAATTTAAAAATTTAATTTTCAAAGAATTACCATTGAAACTAATAATATGGTAAGATGATAAGCAGGTGCTCAAAATTCAGCCTAGTGTAAATCAAAGAAAGCCCTTCTTTGAGAGTTTATGCTGAGCAACGTACAAAATGGCTTTTCACTCCCAATTAAAGAATAAAGTGCTTCTCATCACAGTCAGCTGTCACCCTGCTAGGTTCCCCAGTATGTATTAGCCATTCTAAAGCAAAGTAGAATGTGTCCTCGTACTTTATATTAGTTGTAGAATTTGTAAAATTCCTTTTAACATAAGAGAGGGTTACAAAAAATATGAGTAATTACATGTGATAAGAAAACTTTTGAAATGGATATTAAAGTATGAAAGCATGAAATAACCTGTCTGGGTTTTGCTTTAAAATATTTCAAGTATAAAGGGTAAGGGCATAAACCAAATGTGGCAAAACGTTAATGTCTGAGTCTTGGTTGTAGCATCTAAGTCTTCATTGTCCTATTCTCTATTTTTATACATGTCTGAAATTTTGGATGTGGATATGATATAGATAATTGTTTAGCCAAGGTAACATGAGAGAATTAACTCTTGCAGTCATCTCATGACTAGAAGCTAATATACTGTTTCCATCACACAACTCTGTTTTAGGCGTCTGTCTTTGTCAATTTCTTAGACTCTGCCTTCATTATATAATAATCTTTAGTATCCTCAAAAGCCTTCGTATAGATGTCCCTGAATTTCAACTCACCGACGTTACCTAGCCTGACTACAAAGTCAGTTTTTCTGAACACTTAAGTATCTCCAGTGTTCTTCATGAATTTATTATAGAAACGAATTGAGGGATGTAACTGCATATCAAATTGTCCTCTGTAACACTTATTTTTCCCCCTCAGAGTTTCTTGTTAGTGACCAGGCTCTGCCTATTTCTCTTTAATATTGCCTGACTTTGAGGAAGACTCTCTTTATGCTTTTCTCAGTCCAGAACTGGCAACTGATTTAACAGAGTCCTCTTTCCTATACATACACTCACACTTCTACCCTTATCACTCTGTTTTTCACCTAAATTAAAAAAAAAAAAGTCCCCAAACAAGAAATGCCTGTGAACATTGAGAGAAAATATTCAACATGAGCTTGAAGTGTGTAGGAGCATCAAGGATTTGGAGAAAAACTCAATTTTATGACTCGCTTACTAGTTGAGCCTTATTTGCTTTTCCTTCTTTGTTTCTATTTTTTTCTAATAGAGACTACCCAGTAAAGAACTACCAGATGCATCATCCCCAGTTCCAGCGAATAACATCCGTGTCATCAAAAATTCCATTCGACTGACCCTTAATCGGTAAAAGCAGTGCCTCCTTACTTAAGTGAATATGCAATCATTTAGTGACACAGATGCAGCCACTTTTTTAAAAATAGAAGTGGCTGTCGTACATAAAATAAGGTGAAAGTTACAGTCATTGGCTTAACAACCTTGAAGTGGTTTTTGAACTCTCACACTTTGACCTGCAGATGCTGTAGCATTCTCTCATTGATTGCTACATACACTTCTCTGAGGATTACCTGCTATCAAATTGTCATCTATAATATTATGGCTTTGTGTTGGAGGTTTCACTGCCTTAACTTTTGATTCTTGTTTCTCTGTTATGGGAACCAGTTCTTGGCTCTTTGAACACTGATAAAACAAGTCCTGAACTTTTTTTTTTTTTTTGTCTTATGTTGTAATCATTGTACAGAACTGGAAAAGTTGAAAACAAAAAAAAAATCGTCTTGTAATTTTCCAAATGTTAACACATTTACTTTAGCTTTGAAGCCACTTTGTGAAACCAGAGATAAATGAATGTGAGGTATCTTTTCTGATTTCCTCATTTGTGTAGATGTACGTATTGTCTGTTCTGTTGACTTAAATTATTTTTTTCCAGATTGGTACATGGAATATTTTAATTTTTTTGTGCCTTTCTGTCCAATGTTGCATAGTTACCAGAGAGGATTAGTCCAGTGATTACATAAGAGTTGGGCACCATAAATTCTCTATATTTTGCCTCCCATGGAGGCCTTCAAAATGCATCTTTATTAAGAATCAAAATATAACCAGGATACTGAAAGTCAGTATATGAATGGTGAAATTGTTACATATCCTATCTCATGCCATTCTTGTTAGTTGATTGGTATTTTTTACTGAAGAGCAACTCATTCTAGCATCAACAATAAGATACCTTTTAAGTATGGCAAACTTGTATTTTTGAGGTGTAAAATTAAATTGGCATGACAATTCCTGACCATTACCTACCCTACAACTTCAGACATTTTCTTTACAAACTAGGCATGCAGAAATAAGCAGTGGGTTTTATTAAAACAAAGGCATTTTTGAATGACATTGTTACCAATCATTAATTGGCTCAGGACCTTTGTAATTTTTATTTAACTATGAGTTGTCTTTTTTTACACTGCTTTTTTCAATGCATTTCTTAATATTTTTTAAGTTTCATGAATGCATGCTCAGTTTATTAAAATCCATAACCATGTAATTCTTGTAATATGTTGATCCAGTGTTTTGTAAATGAAGTCGTATGTATTTTCAGAGTATTTTTGTATGTACTGTAAGATACCATCTTTTCAAAGAGAAAACTTTAAAACCTTTACTGTCTCTCTTTAGTCTAATTTTTTAAAATATGGATTATGCTTGAATTATTCTTAAAATGAAAATGTATAGACTGAACAGCCAGAAATGCTGGTATAACCTTCTTCAGCTTTCAGTGAGCATTTAGTAAGTCCAGTAGGAAAAATACAAAATGGCATATCTGAATAGTGCAGGGAAAACACTTGGTTGTGTGTTTTATAGGACTCATGGAACACCTTTTAGCCAATGGGGTAATAGCAGTCTATTTTCTCTTCTGAGCCCTGTACCATTGATTTGAAATTCTTGAGTTTTGATTGTCAGGGAGCAGTATCCTTCTCCTCCCACTCCTGTTCTATGACCCCCAGGTCTCTGAAATGAAAAGTCTAGTGTCTAACTTGTACAAAGGAAAACTACTTAGAAGAAGAGCAAGGAAAAGGTACAAAGGAAAACTACTTAGAAGAAGAGCAAGGAAAAGGTAATGTTTGTTCCATTATTCACTTTTTACATATCAGAAGACAAGGATGAAATCTCCCCAAGTTGTAGCTTTCTTGGCAAAGCTGTTCTCTTAGCTAACCCTTTTCCTTTATTCAGATATTTTGACATTTGTTCTACAAATATTCTATTCGAGCAAAGAAGAATGATTATGAAAGGACTGAATAACTGTCATCTGACTTCAGACTTTGAAAATTTCTTTAGTAAGGGATTTTATTAAATTTCATATGTATGATGTGTTTACATTTCTGTATTTAATATCTAGATATTATCCCCTTCTATTATCAGTCTTCAGAGTCTCTTTAAGAAATATATATATATATATATATATATATATATATATATATATATATATATATATATATATATATATATCTATATATATCTTTACCCTATTATATAAACAATCTTTGGGGTGACTAGAGGAGTTTTTCTTTAATAAGAAAACAATAGGCCTGACCTTTGTCCTATAGTATAATCATTTTTCTTGTTTTAAGGGTCTATTCAGCATGAGGTTAAGACAGCCAGTGGTTCATGTTAGACTCCTCAGAGATAGATAGCATTTTTCAACCTATTTGGTAACCTATTAAGATGGTGGGTTTGGTCAGAAATGAAGTGTTTTCTATCTGAACAGTAGGTAAAATGCTCAGTACATTCTGTTACCATTGTAGGAGCTCCCCACTGTGCTGGTTCCAAGTAAATAAAAGGGAAAGTATGGTCTGGGTTGCATGTATGTTCAGAACACTAAGTAGAGACATTTGATTTTAGGTGTGAAAACTATACCTAGAAATATATTTTTATAAAGTCAGATAACATATTCTTCATTATGTAGATACATATTCATTTTCACAAGGGAATTAAATTTTAATCTGCTCACTTTTTAGTGACTGGCTCTGAAAAATAGTATGTTATCAAAGGAAAACAATTATCTGCTAGTTTAACCTTAGGGACAATTTGAAAGACAGGGTACATGGCTTAAAACCTTGTAAAATTGGGGCAGGAGAATGAATTTTAAGAGACTATATTGGTGCTAACAATAAGAACAACTTTGTCTTAAGGCAGTGATTTAGTAACATTATTAAAATGTTTACCATAGCAGCAATGAAGTGAAGATGGGCAATGTTGAAATGGGCTAAACTTATTTTCCACTGTTTCACAGCTTTGAAATCTGAATTCCTAACTTGGGTATCATGGACCCTAGGAAATCCTTTGCAAATATATATAAGTAGTGATTAATAAACATTTTACTGAGGGGATTTCATAGCTTTCCTCATCTTCTCAAAATGGTCCATGACCCTAGAAAAAGGAGGGGTCCAGAATTGAATAATCCCAGATATTTGGGCATAAGATTTTTCTGTGGTATATTTCTGAAAATTAACTGTGGCTCTTAATTAGTAAAGTGGGCTGATGGAGGATGCTGGAACACCAAATTTCTAAGTTTCTTTATATATTTCAGATGAAACTTCATCAGTATTTAGAAAAACGCTTACCATTGGATTTATAAATATCCTCATGTTTAGAATCGTCAACAGGGTCAAACTTCAGTTTAATAAATTTCAACCTCAGATTGATTAGAATAGCTCAGAATGCCCATTAGCAATGATAAAAAGTAGAATTAATCATTAAACATCCTAATGCTTTGTTTTCAGCAGCATTAAAGTTCTCTTGTTCCTCCATGTTCAGACCAGAACAGACTGAACAGACCAATAAATAGAACTTTAGTTTAAAAAATATTTTTTATAAATAAAACTGTATGTGTCTTTCAATGATTAACTACCTATTAAATCTTCCAAAGCTTAGAATTTAGGTCATGATGATAGTGATAAGTAGTGCAGATGATGGAAGAAAATCAGTCTCAATAACGGTAACTATGGATTTTTAAAAAGAATTATACAAGGTCAGATCCTTCCCAAATTCCCTGTTTTTTTTCTGAAATAATTTTTGATATTTTATATTTGAAGTTAGTTAAACAGAAGATTATCATCAGACTTACTATAATTTTAAGCTGTTGCTACATTTTAGCAAAGACCCACGTAATTACCTTATAAAGTACTTAGGATATCTTTGAGGTAAATGGTGCTACATCACTCCACAGTGTTATATAAAATGAATACAGCTGCTTTTCCTTTCTAGGTAGCTGTTTGTATAGTTCATATTCATTTTTCCTGCCCTTTATTTGCATTGTCTTATTTCTTAGTTGTACACATGAGCCTCATTATTTGTCTGGAATAAGTAATCAAATAAACTTGCTTTGATAAATAGGTGTTGGTGATTGATATTATTCTGGAGTAACTTAAATGTACCAGACATCTTATTGTTCAAATTGACAGCCAAGTTGGTCATTTACCATTCAGACTATTTTTGGCAGATAACAGTATCCACTACCTGCTTAATATGAAAGTAAAACTTACACTCAATTTACCTCACAAGAATCACTTACTAAACATTTATTAACAAGCAGTAGTACAATAGCATCTGCCTCTAGTATTGAGTGCAAAATTCTGTCACCTATGGAGTCAACATCAGGTGACTAGAGTTGTCTTCTAATATTAGGCTCACAGAGGTACATTCAGCAATCATGCCTTTGGTACTGCCTACACAAGTACAAGTTACAGAGCTTGTTACAGTCTTGAATTGGAACAGTGACTTGTTTTTAGCCAGTCTACTAGTATCTTGAATACTAGTACTGAAATCACAAATAAGAACTTGTGTCTACATTAAGATTATTAGCAAGCCACTCATGGCACCAATGGAAACACATTTGACATTTATTAAGCTAATTAGCAAAGCTGCCTATATTGATCTATGGATAACAGAAGAACTCTTGTACTCACTTGTGAAGCATGCTCTTCCTGATTGGATTGCCAGCAGACCATCCCTGGGTGTGACTTTGTGATTAAGGCAACTCACTGCTCCTAGGATATAACACAATTTTCACACTATGCTGAAATGTTTTAAAGTAAATTAACATCATAACAGGTTCTTTGTGGATCCAAATGCATTAAAGTATTAAGTGCAAAATAGAATTTGTTGCCTTTATAGCACATGTTCTAAAACTATCTTTCAAATGATCCAGCCAAACTTTTACTTATTAGTCCTCAAAAATCATACTTCTAAACCCTTCCTTTACAACCTGATTATTAACATTTGGGGCCTAATGGCTGCATAAAGCCATCCATGATAACTTTGACAGAGTGAAATCATCCTGCCTTCTTATTACTTGTACCTTCTAACATTTCAATTATTCTAACTTGTGTGATGTTCAGTTTACCTCTTGTTTCCCCTGACAAGGTTGTAGATTTGAGAGTAGTAATCTTTATCCAAGAATCTTTATGTAATGGGTGCCCAGAAAATGCTTAAGAGGAAAATGCATGAGTACTGTTTGGTTGCTTTTTTGATTTTTTTTGTATTTGTTTTTTTAATTTGGATAGGATTATCTAGACGAGAGACCTGACAAAGGAACTAAGATACAGAGGCACACAAAACTTACTGAAAATCATTGACGTTTTTCAAACTTTTTCAACTGTAATGTTAGTAAATACATTTAAATTGCAAGTCAGCACATTTTACACACACAAATGAATATATGTATATATAATAGATATGTATATACACATGTATAATTAAAACAAGTTTCACAAAGCAATGCTTTCCTTACTATGTGTATGTGATCCAGGTTGATATTTTTTTGTTTTAAGTGCTAGTTGTGATTTCACGAAGGTGATTTCACAACCTCTCAAGTCATGACCTACAGTGTAAAAAACACTTCATTAGTTCTGTCCCCAAAAGTCCATCTCAAACTTGAATCATACTTCTTTATTCAGTCCTTCTGTTCTAGAATGCAAACTGGTACAGGAAATAGTACTAGAAAGGACAGTAACATGAAGCATGTGGGCTTAGGTGAGGTATAGATAAACTCCTTTCTCCCAAGGAAAGTATGACCCAGAAAACGTAACATCTTTGCATCAATTGATAATTTGAAAAAATATAAAAGCCAGAAATCAACAAAGAGCAAGAATTGGGAGATAAAGATGGTATTTTAGTATTGGTCAGTTGGCCTCTGCTGGCCAAGGGATGTCATCAGTCCCTGAAGGGTGGACTGGGGAGGGTGAACTAAAGAATGACATCTTATTAACCAAGAGTCACATGCACAAATTACTCATTTAGAAAATTCTATTGTACACAGCTGTTAAATCCTAGCATGGTTCAGGAACTCAAGGATACTAAGGAACTGAGGTCTAATAGTAAAAGTACTACTATCTCCTGAGAAATTCTAGACCATAATTATAAAAGTGTTTAACATTTTCTAAGCATTTAGGATATACTTTTTAAAATATTTTGGCACTTAATCCTTACAATGATCCTATGAAGTAGCAGTTATTACTTTACAAGTGAGGAAATTGAGGCTTAGAGAGATTATGTGAGCAGCTCAAAACTGCGTAACTATTAACTAGCAGACTCAGGAAGTACAATTCAAAGCCTAGTGCTCAGCCATATCTCCCATTTATGAAAGAAGTTAGATGGAGGTGTTGATCAAGTCCCTGCCACCATGCATTCCATGGAATCTGGAACTTTTGAGGTGAACTTGGCCAGAACCAACAATGCTCATTTGTGCCAGGCTGCAGGGGGCACTGTGGCTTCCTGCAGAGAGCCAAGGCTAAGAATCAGAAAAGCCCAGTTCTAGCCAGGCTCTGCCACTTGCATCTATGTAACTTTGACACTCGCTCTCTTCCCTACCCCATCCAACCCATGCTTTGTTTTCTCCCATCTGTAACACTTGACCTTCAAATCTCACAGGGAAGCTGTGACATGAAAGTAGTCCAAAAGATTAGCAGAGTTCTACAGATAGGATGGACAGGCAGTTAATCTCCCAGAATAACAGCTATATAATATTCTTTAATCATCAGTCTAAGTTGGAACAGGAAGCAAAGGGATTCAGGAGAAATATTGCCAAGAATAGAAAAATGAAAGTTTACCTGATAAGCTTGATCATAGTGAAAAGATGTTAACATTTCTATCAGAGTATGAGAATAAACAAGTAAATGTTTTAAAATGACACATATTTCAGGGAAATCAAAAAGCTAAATAAAAATATACAGTGTCAACATGGGTCAGCTCTGAGTATTCACATAGGCCTAATAATATAAGTAGAGAATACTGAACTAGCCTAAAATTGTAACTATACTGAATAGGTGCGGGGGGAGGGAGGAAGGAGGGACAGGCTAAAAGGATGAAATCCTCATCTTCAGTGAAAGTAAGTAGAACATATCTAAAACGGAAAAGTCTAGTGTACATGTGTTTAGAAATAATAGGAGAAAAGTAAATAGTAACTAGGAGTAAATAATAGGAGAAAAGTCTTAAAATGAAATAATTGCCTCTAGGGAGCAGAAATTGAGAATGAGGGGAGGAGAAAGGGAGGAGATGACTTCTTTCCCTTTAAAAAAAAAAGACTTGTAAAACATTTTGTCTTTTACACTAGTGTATCCACTATCTAACCAGTATACGGTAAGCAAGTGTTATAGGCTTTGGAACAGATAGCCTGTAGGTACAGCTCCTAATGCTTGTGGAACCTTGGGAAAGTTGCTTGACTCCTTTGGGTTTCAGGTAACAAATCTGTAAAGCAGGAATATCAATACCTGTTTCACAGAAGTATAGGAAAGTGGCTAAGAGGATCTGCAGTCAGACTACCTAGACTCAGATTTCAGCTCTCACTGACTGAGAAATTGTGGCAAGTACTTAATTTCTCTGTGCCTTGGTTTTTTCTGCCAAGAAATGGTGATTATAATAGCAATCTACCTCAAACTGTTGCCAAATAGATTAAAAGATAATCCAGAAGCTCCTGGCACATAGTGGAGGCATTATGAAGTTTATACAAAATAGAACATCATGCAGTACGCATGGTGCTTGACCCATAATGGGCATCCCCTTCTAAAAACACAACAGAAGAATCAAGGAAGGAGGCCAGTGTCTGTCTCCCGACCGGACTGAAGTGACAGATTTTTACTTCCCATGCAACGATGCAGAGATAGCCCCTCTCCAAACATCTCAGAAGTTTTATTTGGAGAAAATGTGTAAAACTCATTTAATTCTTACGGAGTCTCCCTGGCTTGTTCTTCAGTCTACTTAAAGGTTACAACAGGTTAGGCTGAGATGAGAAAGCCTATCGAGGCTGTCCCGGCCAGCCCAGGGACTCCCAGAGCACCTAGCAGAGCATGTACACCACCAATGTGCAATAGACACATCTTCTGATTTCAGATCGGGCTGTGTCTGTAAAACTTGACACATGGAGAAATGGCCACAGGAATGACTTAAAGCCACACCCATTCCCAGATGCACCTTAACCTCATTACTCCCACCTCTCCTGGGAGTGAGACAAGACTGTCTAACCCAGATCCCAAGTCACTTCCTGCCAAGGCTTCACAACAATTCAAAGAACTTCTAAGTGCGGGTTCTTTCCAAATAGATTGGTTTCTTGAAACTCACAAGAAGTCAAACACCAGAAAAGAGGGGATTTCTGAAAGCCACCCACTAGGATGGCAACTAGTACTTGGTAGTTTCAAATATTAAGAAAAGAAAAAAAATCAGCGTTGATTAGGCAGTATCTAATCTCCCTGAGCACAGGAAATGAAGGCGATTGAGCCTGATTTGCGGGAGGCCCTGAGGTTGCACAAAGCAGCCACTCCTCTAGCAAGGCCCACTCACCGCCTGCAGAGATGCCTGCTTTGCCTGCCTCCAGCTGAGCAACCCAGAGGGAAAGCACCATTAAATTCCCTGTGAGCTCTGAGCCAGTTAGCTGCACCAAGGTCACCAGGTGAAGGGGATAGGGAAAGAGAGAAGGAGGGAAGGAGGGAAAAAAGGATGAGATCAGTTTGACAAGGTTAAGTTGATGCAGCCAGTGGGAGACAGCCACAAGGCCATTCATTCCATAAATGTTTAGCAAGCCCCTAACAACATTCACCAGGCATTGAGAGAGGCACCCAGGACACAAAGAATTAAACTTATCTCAACAATGAAGGACCCCTTGAGTGGGGGGAAGTTGGCTGATTTCTTGGTTATCTCTGCCTTGGTCAGGGATGGTGTTGGGGAAGAATAATCTTAGGGTTGAATGTTGTAGGGCAATTAGTTTTCTAGGCAGACAAACAGTTGGAGGAGGCAGGAGGGTGGAAAGCAATGCAGAGGAAAACGCATGTGCAAAGGATGGAGGTTCTAGAAATTAGAGATACTGGGGGCGTATAGAAGGAGTACTGGATTTATTTGGGGGGAAGGTAGTAAGAGGCTGGAAATGTAGGCAGACTCCCACTACCTGTGGATGAAAGAGGAAGAGGCAGAGACGGA
The DNA here is from genome assembly GCF_000151845.1 of Pteropus vampyrus. Taxonomy (NCBI): domain Eukaryota; kingdom Metazoa; phylum Chordata; class Mammalia; order Chiroptera; family Pteropodidae; genus Pteropus; species Pteropus vampyrus. The sequence goes on along the minus strand of NW_011888872.1, from coordinate 530,803 downwards.
GACAGTCTCCTGCTATGGGGCAACTAAGAAATGGGGAGAGAGGAAACCAAAGCAGAAGAGAGGAAATGTTTCAAGAGGTTTCTGAGGTAGAATAGGTGGGATCTGCTGACAAACTGGGTTAGGGAAAGAGTAGAAGATGAGTCCCACTTTCCTTGGGTTGGAAGGCAGGTTGTATTGTCATTAATCAATTCTGAAGATACAGGGGGATGGCTGGATAAAGGGTCATGAATTCAGATCTGGCAGTGTTGAATTTGGGCTGCCTCAAGTTCATCCACGTGGAGATGTACAGTAAGCAGTGGGCAATATTGTTCTGAAGCCCAGAAGAGAGGCCTTGGCTGAAAGTCTAGTTTTCACAGTGTAGCAGGGATGTCTGTATAGATATTCGTTGAAGGTGGGGTGGGGGCTGAGGAACTATCCTCATGAGAGGGGTTCTACTAGAGAAACAAGGAGGAGGCGGCTCATCTGATTGGTCAACTTGAAGAAGGAACTGAGCATGTGCAGCCTCTGGGGGTTCGCCCCCTCTTGATCTGTCCAGGCATGGGCTGTGGCTCCCTTGGGACTGCAGTGACTTTGTAGAGTGAGCCACTTGGAGAAGACCCAAAGCCATGGTCTCCATTCACCTTTATCAGTAATAAAGGGAATATTTTTATCTCAACCTGTCGCTTACAGACTCACGAGGGAGAAAGTATTAGTTATTGAAACCACTGTCAAACTCCCAACAATATTAATGTATGTTTGTTTGCTGTACTTTTCCCCCCTCTGCATTCCAAGCAGGTGGTCAGGCCTGTAGTTGTGTTTTTCCTGAGATGATTTTGCAGGTGAAAAAGCAATCTCTAGTTGTCTGTGCTTGGCATTCCTGGAGTGGGGGCCTTGAGAGCTGCAAGAGGAGAGAGAAGAGATTCGATTCTGGGACTGGGAGGAGGGGAAATAGCAGCAGGTCTCCCCAGAGGCCCTTGGGTCTGGACACTGCTGTGTGTCAACTTGTCACTGGTGTTGGGGAAGGTGACAAGTTCTCAAAGAGGGTGATTGATCGGGGTAGTTAGGAAGGCTGGACCCCAGGCCCAGGAGCTCTCACTTTGCCAAAGACTCCTTTGCTCCGAGCAGCAAGGCCATTTGACCTGAAGGGACCATGTGGCCGGACCAGGGAACATCTCAGCAGTTATCAGCCAGAACCAAAGACTTTGCTTAAAGAGGCCTCCCGTGAGAAGCTGATGTTGGCATACCCCTGGATGGAAGGGGAGACATTCAACAATTTCTGAGATTAATTTCCTGCCACTTCAGTAGAATGGGGGCTCCATGTCAGATTGAAGTTGATTTAAGCAAAGTCAAGAAGTGTGTTATTTCCTTCACTTCAGGTTTGATAGACTGATTCACAACTCCAACAATAGTTACCAGCACCTTAGAGGTGCTGGGAGTACTGAATGTGAGAATTCAGCGGGACTGAAACCAAGGAGTGTAGGCAAAGCCTGGACAATCTCAGATTTAGGGATAAGTGAAGAAAGAAAGGCCTTAAAAAGTGAAATCAGCAAGGCAAGATACACGAAAGGAGAAGTAACAGCATTATTAAATACTGCAGAGGTCAACTAAGATAAAGATTGAAAGGTAGCCATGTGATCTGGCATTTAGGATGACCTTAGCCGAGCAGCGCTGTGGAGCTGGAAGTGAATGCAAGGAATAAAGGTCACATTCTCAAGAAGAGAAGCAGGAGAAAGAGGGAGAGATCAGGGGTCATAGATCAAGGTGGAGGGATGGTTTATTTTTAACCATCTGAACGTGCCTCAAGGTTGAGAGGAAGAAGCCAATGGGACAATGGTAGATACTTTAAAGTGCAAGATCCAGAGGACGGGAACATTTGCACATGTTGTGCCCAGGCAGGGAATAGGAATTAGGGAAGGAGGGGAGAAGTAGTGAAGTAGTGGGAGGCCGCTTCTAAAATGGCCCCCAATGATCTCTGCCTCTGGTATTCATGCCCTAGTGTAATTCCCCACCCCTTAAATGGGGGCTGAACTTACTGACTCGCTTCTAACAAAGAGACTGCTGTCGAAGTGATGGTATGTCACTTCTGATATTTAGTCATAAAAAGACTGTGGCTTCTATCTTGGGCACTCTTGTCTTTGTCCTCTCTTGGCTTACTCCCCCAGGAAAAAATCAGCTACCATATGGTAAGGCAGCCCTATGTAAAGGGCCACATGAGTGACCTTAGAAGAGCATCCTTCAACCTTAGTCAAGCCTTGAGAGGACTGCTGCCTCAGTTAATAGTTTGCAGTCTAATGAGAGGCTTTGAAAAAGAAGCGCCCAACTAAACCATAGCCAGAGTCCACAAACTGTAAGCTAATGTTTGTTATTTTAAGCCATTAAAATTTAAATGCAGTAAGAGGTAACAAATAAGAAGTAGACAAGTTTGCATACATGGAAGGTAAACATTTGAGGGAGCATGTGCCCAAAAGTCTTCCATTTTCTGTGCTGAGAACAAGTGGAAAAGAGGAACAAAGGTTTGGCATGGCCACAGTGGAAGATGGGAAATTTAGCTGACTAAGGATGCACGAAAGAATGGACCAGTACTCCTAAGGGCCCAACTGAGATTGGTAACAACAAAGTCAAAGCTGCTGTGATATGCAGTTAATGAATTGTTGTCCAGCTACCTTGACATCCTGAAATAGCAGAGAAAGAGGTTGTTGAAATGACCAGGATTGAGAGTTTATAAGATGATGGAGTAGAAAGCCAAAAAGGCAAATCACTGAAGATGGTAGTAAGAGATAGACTACAGTGATGGAACCAAAGGACGGGAATAAGAGGTCATGGTTAGACGGGCAGAAAATGGCAGTCTCAATGAAACTGATGAGCTGATGAGATGGGTTTAAGAGTGAGAGGAACTGAAAGCCCCAGGCCTGTGTTCAGAGGGGAGCAGTTCTGGGTAACCAGACAACTCAGGGGGTGCCCATGGCTGTGATTTTCTAAAATGGAATGTCCTCTGCCAGCTCCTCCAGTCTGACTCAAGCCTATCTGAGCTCCCTCTATCCCATCACCTTGAACACCGTGCTTCAGCCACAATGGACTCCAAAGGTTCTGTCCTTGTCATATCTCCCTTCCTCCCCCACCTTTTCCCAACACATTCTTTTCTAACTCTCAAGCTCCAGTTCATGTTCTGTTTCCTTAGCGCGGTCCTCACAAATGTCTCCAGTCTGAATTAATGTCTTCCCACCCCAGCCCAGTCCTGTCGTTAGCCATACGTTATTGTTAGATTGATGGGGTTTTTTGTTTTCTGCATTAGAATGTACATCCACAGAGGATAGAAAGTGTGAGCCAGGATCTTTGCATAGCTGACGTGCCCAGCAGAGTGCCTGATTTACAGTCTGTGCTCTGTACTGAACCAGATAAAGTAGTTAAATAATAAGGCTGAAGACACTGAGCGGACAGTAATTCTGCCTGAAGAATACTGAGATGAAAAAGGCAGGGGGAGAGAGCTACGATCTACTGGGCACTTCACTCACTGTGCATCTGCCAACACTCACAACCACCATGCAAGACAGATCTTACAGTAGTTTGGAAAACTAAGGTTTAGAGGTTCAGACCCTTGGCCATGACTTGTGTCTTTACTCCTCCCTAGGGTCTCATCCAGTCTCAAGACTAAATTCCACACATATGCTGCTTAATCCCATATTTCACCTCCAGCCTGGACTTCCTGTGCTGAATTCTAGAAACAACTCCCACCTGCCTGTGTGGCATCTCTTACAGACCTCTCGGACTTCACGTAGTCAAAAACGGACTCCCCCAAATGTGTTGTTTTCACAGTTGTCTTCGTCCTAGCAAATGGCAACTCCACTCTACAGTTAGGACTAAAAAATTTTGATTCCTCTCTCTCACCCAGTCGTCCTATCAGCACCTCCTGTACTGACATCAAAGGGTGTCTAAATTCAACTCCCCAGCTTCCAGCACCTCCTGGAAGCCACCTGCACCTCTCACCTGGATTATCACAAGAGGCTCTTTATCATCTCCCTGCTTCCATACCTGCCCACCTCCAGCCAGTTCTCCTGACAGCAGCAGAGAGGGTCTTTTCAAATGTAAACCAGATCATTTCACTCTTCTGTTTAAAACTTCCCCGTAGTGCCCACCTCAGAGTAAAAGCACAAATCCTGACGATGACCCTGCATGATTCAGTCTCCTGTCAGTTACTGCTCTAATTTTTAAAATCGCTTTTTCGGATATAATTCACGTAGCATATCGTTTATCTAAAATGTACAATTGTGTGGCTTTCAGCATATTCACAGAGTTGTGAAGGCATCATCTCAAAAAACTTCAGAACAAGTTCATCATTTCAGAAAGAAATCCTGCACCTCCTAGCCACCACTCCCCAATCTTTCCCTTAGTCCTAAGCCACCTGCTTTCTGTCTCCATAGATCTGCCTGTTGTGGATATTTCCCATAAACCTCTCTGATTTTATCTCCTCCTGAAAACCCCTTTTCCTCCCCCACCCACACTCCCTCCTGTCCCTCCCCAAACACTCCCAGCACACTCCCCTTTCAGGGCCTTTGAACTACATTGCCCTCCCCCTGAGACCCATTCTCCCCATATCTCTGCACAGCCATGCTTTCCCTTTTCCCTTCTTCACGTCTCTGCTCAAACGCCACCTTCTCAGGGAAGCCTTCCCTGACTTCCACACAAAGCAGCACTCTCATCCTTCCCTTACCCCTACGCTCTGCTTAATTTTTTCCATGTCATTAATCACTATGTATAATATATATTACAATATAAATCATAATTATATACATTATGTTAAATATATGTGTGTGTGTACATATATATATTATTTTTTAATTGTCGGTGTTCCCCTGCAACCCATGGAATATAAATTCTAAAGGCTGGGGTGTTACCACTTTTGTACCCTTGTAGCCTTGAACAGTACCTGAAAAATATAACCTATAAATATTGTCAAATGAATGGCAGAAATAGGATTTGAACATGAGTGTGTCAGACTCAAAAACCTATATACCCTTAATCATTATACTCTGCAGATGTCAGAGAACAGGAATGATGTGAACAGGTGGTAAAAGACAGAAAGGTCTCACGACAGTGTCGGCGTGGTGGATGCTGAGGTATGTTGCCCAGGTCTTCCCTGAGGACGGGGTGCTCATTACCCAGCTGCTGGGAGTGCTGGCAGCCACGGCTGCATCTGCAGGGCTTGCCCTGCCTAAAGAGAGCTGCCTTGCCCAAGGCCGCTGGCCCTTTCCAGAGCAGCCTGTATCCAGTGGTCAGTGGGGGTATAAAGCCTGCCCAGGCTCCAATTTTAAAGGGCCATCCTTGCTGCAGAGCTCCCTGTGGCATCTGCTGAAGCCTTCGCTGTGACAGCATCAAAGTTCAAGGTTCCCCTCTGTCCATTCTGCTTCCTTCCCCCTGCCCCCACCACCTATTGATCGTAAGAGCGCTCCCCAATATACTTTGTCTACACAAATCTCTATTGCAGAGCCTGCTGCTTGAGGAGCTCAACCCAATACTCTGAATAAATCATCCAATGGCTTTCAGAAAGGTCAATGGATCTTGGGGAAATTGGACATAGAATAAGCTGGCCCTCTGAAAGTCACGCCTACAACCTGATGAACCAGCCCATCCTGTGTTAGAATGAGTCTGGCTCATCATATCCCTTTTAACAAAATGGGAAGGAAGAGAATGTGGTGTGTATGGTCCTTGTTCACCTCCACAACTCTGAAGCATCCCTCATGTGAAAGCAGCTCAATTTCTTGTCCAAACAGACCAGAGCTTGGGCTCCCTGTCTGTGCTGTGACCTCACCCTGTTGAGTTCATGAATCATCTGCTCAATCAAAATTTCCTCTTAGCTCTGTACCCCACCCCCACCCCAAGGACAGTGGTTATCACCACCTCCCCCTTCTGGAGCATGGCTGCTGAGTGGGAGGGAAGGGGAAAGCAAATGAATCAAGAAATGACAACCCCAAGGGGGCAGCAATATCCCTGCCTGAAGTCTAGAGAGAACCAGAGAAACAGGCAAGAATTATTCAAATTATACTTGCCCGTCAGCCTTTTAGTTAAATCAGAAAATAGAAGGTGGTACCCTTCCTAGTATGGGAGCAGCTTGAGGGCAGGTATCAGCTATAAGTAATATTAAAGGCCAATGATCAGAGGAGACTCTCCAAGCTCTGTTCTGAGCACTTGGTATTTATTCACTAGTTTATGAGGTAGCTACAATTATTATCACCCCCATTTTGCAGATGAGAAGACTGAGGCACAGAGAGCTTCAGAAAAGGTATAAAACTTATGAAGACCACACAAGTTTTAAGTGATTTTTGGCTATTGTACTACACTGCCAGTGTGTGTGATTCAGGACTGAAGTCAATGGCTGGGGCTCAGTGGGGTACACTGTCCTGGTGACCCTTCTCACACTGACCACATAGCCCTCACCAGAAACCTGGGTACAGAGAGCACAGGTTAGGGAGAACGGCAGGGGCTTATTCTCAGAACCCCCCTTCTTCCTGCCTGGTGTCCAGGGCCCGTGTGTATCTCCCCTTGGCTTGATTCATGGTGTCTGCTTTCTCTTTGATGCATTCATTCTTTCCAGATTTTTTACTTTCTTTCCATTTGCTCACAAGGGAAGGTCTGCTGGGGCGGAAACATCACGCATGAGTTAAAGGAGAACAATTGGTGCCGAGGTGCCGAGGTGCCGAGGAAGCCTTGAGTGTGGTGGCTGTATTGTGGTTCCTGAGCTTCCTCCATGCAAGATCTGATCTGACATGACGCCCAGCAGGGCCGGCGGAGACATTCATCACTTCCTCCCTCAACAAAAGGTTCTAATAAAAGAAACTTTTCCTCTCATGGGCCAGCTGGCCACTGAGTTGATTGGAGCAAGATCTCTATAGACTGGTGAATTACTTGTCTTTTCAGAGTATGATCGTGTCCTCGAATCTACAAGCCCCAGGCCCTCCCAACACACACACAGGAATTTAGCTGTGTTTTCCCTTGGGCATCTCTGGATAGTATTGCTTACTCCCAAGTTACCCTCCTTGACTAGAAAGCAAGGCGATCCCCTTAGGGTCCAGATTTTGGAGATATAAGAACATCTGTGTTTAGCTGGACCAATGTTTCTCGACCCCTAAGGAGACTTGTCAGATACTGTTTTCCTAATAAATAGCCCTTCTCTCCATGACCTTACGGTATCTCAGCATATCTCAGGGCCACAAACCATGGTAATAACTATTTTTCACACACCTAACATCACCCGTTGAGAATACATAAGCTACAACCGGCAACAGAGTTCCCTGGCTTGACACTTTCCTCCTTTTGAGTAGGGACTGCTCGCAAACACCCTGCCTCACACTGCATTTCTTGCTCATGGCTGTATATAAACTCCCATCTACCTCTCACTGTCAAACCTTAAGCCTGAAGCAATTTCATACCTAGGTAATTATGCAAGAGAAATTAGTGTCTATGTCCACCAAAAGACCAGCACAAGAATGTTCATAGCAGCTTTAATTCATAATAGCCAAAAGCTGGAAATAACCTAAGTGGTCTTAAGAACACAGATCAGTAAATTAGGATGTATTCATACAATAGAATATCATCAGCAACAAAAAGGAACAAACTACTGCTATGCATAACACGCATAAATTACAAAAACAATGTGAAAGAAAACAGACACAAAACAGCATACACTATATGATTCCATATTTATGAGGTTCAAGAACAGGCAAAACTAGTCTATGGTGATAGAACAGTAGTTACCTCTAGGAACACTTAGAGGGAAATTTTCTCTATCCTGATATGAGTGATTAATTCGCAGATGTACTCAGGTTAAAATGCGAATACTTTTATAAAAATTCTAGCTATACATTTAAGATTTGTACACTTAAGTCTATGTAAATTATACCTTAAATTTTAAGCACGTATTTGAAAACTCCCCAAAAAAATTCAGCCAGGTGTATGCCTGGTTAAGATGCAAATTTCAGGGTTTCATCCAGAAACTTAACTCCATGGGGAGGGGCTGAGAAACAATCTTATCCAACACCCCCATGTAATTGTGATGCAAGTTGTCCTGGAACTATAAAGACCCACTGGTCAAGAGTTTCAGCAGAAGGTATTTACTGGCTCCATTATCTTCTTGGTACCTACCTGTTCCAGTTCCATAAACCTAAAGAACTTGGAGCGAACAGTATAAATGTAGCAAAATGTTCCTGAAAAGCTGTGAGGAGTGCAACAGAAATAGACAGGTATGTCCTATCAGCTTAAATTGAATCAACATGCAGATCAGCCGGCGCTAGGAGTAAAGGCTGTGATGCTGGAGGTGAGGGAAAAAGGCAAAGAAAGAGATCCTTAGACTAAACAGTACTCAGTTGCTACAACTGAGTACTCTGGTCCCAGCACAGCCTAAATCACTGTGTAGTGGAAGGCAGAAAGAATCATATTTGGACCCTGCTACTATCTCCTCCTGTTGTGAGCTGTGTGACTGTGGGTGAATTACTTAACAGCTCTGATCTTCAGTTCCTTCTCTATAAAATGGGAATAGAAAGATTTACTTCATGGGGTTGTTGTAAGGATTAAAAGAGAGAACGAATATAAGGACATCGTACCATATGTAGGAGAGGAAAAAATATTTCCTTTTACCCTCTTAGGTTCTCTAATTGGGGCCTTGAAAATTAGACTAACAAAAGACAGATTAACAAGAGAAAAACAAACAAGTTTGTTAATATGTGCATTGTACATATATACATGGGAGCACCCAGTGATGAGTAACTCAAGGGGGTGATTAGAACTTGGGGTTATATAGCATCTTAACAAAAAACAAATTAGAGAAATGACAGGAAAAGGAAAAAAGACTTTGAGTTTCTAGGGCAGCAAATTGTGAGAAGGCAAATATAAGGGGTAGTTAATAGAAGATACAGGCTTGTTAGTAAAATTTGTTATGTAGTTTCCTCTGGTGCCATTTCTGGTCTGATAAGTGTCTAGAATTGTCTCCAGTGATTAAACTTCTGTCCTTCCTGGTAGAGAGGGGAGCCAGGCACCTTTAGTTATTTCTGTCCTGCTCTTAGGCAAATAGGGGGAGACAGAGAGCTTTTCTTGTATCTGCTTCTTTTCAATTGTTATCAGCTCAAAATAATCCTTATGTCGATGTGGCATATTTGGGGGTGGCATATTCTGCTACCATTCATTCATTCATGTCTGGCATACAGAAGGAGCTTGATTTTTTATTAGTTTCAGGTATACAGTATATTGGTTAGACATTTATATAATTTATGAAGTGATTCCCCCCAGTTACTCTATCACCCAGTTACTCTGGCACTACACACAGCCATTACAATACTGTTGACTATATTCTCCATGCTGTACTCTATATCCCCGTGACTATTTTTTAACTACTAATTGGTGCTTCTTCAACCCTTCATCTTTTTCTCCAACCACTTTCCTCTCTGGCCATCACCAGATTGTCTTCTGTATCTGTGAGTCTGTTTTCATTTAGTTTGCCCCTTTTGTTCCTTAGATTCCACATATAAGTGAAATCATCAGAAGGAACTCCTTAAGTGTGGCTTTTTCCAATCTTTCCTGAAATTTAAAATTCCTATTTATACTAGCTTCAGCCCCTCGTGCAGACATTAAATAAATATTTATACCTATTTTGTGCCAAACATTGTGCCAGGGGCTGGGGCTGGAGGGAAGAATGAGATGTAGACACTCACGGAAGATGGGGTGGGTTAAATAACCTGGGATGACAGGGACTGGGGACAGCTTCTTAGAGTTTCCCCCAAGCAGAGTTTAGCAGAAGAAGTAGAAATTGCCAGAAAGGGGAAGTCATGAGGAAAAATAAAGGCCTGGGGTGAAGAGTGGTCTAGCTGTGTAAACTCTGTGGGTTCTCTTTCATGAGGCACATTAATTCAAAAGCCAGTATCTAGCGAGTTTGTCTGTGTCAGGTCCTGAATCAGAAACAGTGAGAATACGAGGATGACTAAGACAGTCCATGCTCACAGGAGACTCATTATCTGAATCAAGCCCTCCCCAATCACTAAGGTGCTGGAAAGCAGGGGATCGGAATCACACACACCCAATCTGTACCTGTCCTACGGTGCCAACCAACTGCTGGTTCTCAGAGGGGAGGGACAAGGTCTTGGGTGCCTTTACTATTTGTCCCCAGTACTGGTAATAGTCTCTGACCATCGCAGGGTCCACTAGCAGTGCCAATCAGCCAAGTTCAACCACCTCTATCACCTTTAAATTACATCATTCATAAGGTTCTGCTTCTTGAAAAGTAATTGCCAGGAAACATTCATCAGTGGCAGAAATCACATTCCATCTCAGGTGGATCAGCAGCATCTTTTTCCAGCTACCTCAGGCAGGATTCAAAGGCCACCATGTCATTTTTTTTTTTTCCAAGAAAACTTGTGATTCTCTGTGAAATTAGGTAGCTTCTCTAGAGCTATGAGAGTTTGTTCCTGCTCAGTGTGGCATGGCAGTAAATGTTTTAAATTGGCACTCCAAGGGAAAAAACAAGCCTCGATCTGTTTGCCAATTTCTCTGACATAAATACTCCCACTGTGACCAATTTTAAGCTGCCAATGTGATGTCACTGAATGTGGAGCTGGGAAGAGATGTGTACAGTCAGCTCTTAAAGCGGAAAGGAGCCTGCTCTGACACACCACCAAGTCATGTTCAACTTGTACCCTAAAAAATGACTTACCAGAATGACCTACAAATGTTACCTCAGTGATGAATGACAGTGTGTTCTTAAAAGCCAAAAAGCATTGTTTGAAACACCCTGGGCATTAGGGAGACCTGCACTCAGATCTGGGACCAAGCCTCGGGAACTGGACTCTATGCTTCTCTGGACTAGGCCACCTTCCACATCAGGTCCCATTCTTTCTCTGCCCGGTCACCTCCTACCCATCCTTCTATTCTCAGCTTGAGAACTTCAAAAAAGTCTTCACAACAACCCCTCAACCCCTAGGTCAAATCCTCCTACCGTGAGCCCTCAAAGCTCCACCCATCTCTCCTTCCTGGGCTTATCAGAGGTTAATGTTAAGTGATGTTGGTGTGGTTGTACCTCTCTCCCTCTAGACTAATCTGCTGTAGGGCAGAGCCTGGTCACCATTAATCCCTCCCGAGCACATGATAGGAGCTCAGAATATACTTGTGGGACAATGAAATGCATGACGTGGTGAAGTAACTAAACCAAAAGAGCACAGATACAGGGCAGAGCCAGAAACTACCTTTCAGGATCACCCCATGGCACTCGATCTCCATCACCTTCAGTTTCCAGGTTTTCATCTCCACTGTCAATTTAGCCACAGTGTCATCATCTAGTAGAAGAGAAAACTTTCCAGCTCAGATGAGGAGGCCCTCTAGCCATGGGCCACCATTAGCTCTTCACGGCTAGTGTATAAATTAGATAAAGATCTCTCCTTTGGCCAGATGCAGCCCCAGGGACTCTGATTTGCTAGAGGATGCTTTCTGGTGAAGAAAAATGCCCTTCTTCCTCAGACCACACAGCTTGGTGGGCAGCACTGGGTCTGAATTTCAGCCCTCAGCCCAGCATCTTTGTACAGTGCATAGTGGCCCTTCTAGCTTAGCTTCCTCAGGAGCCAGCCTGGCCAAGATCTAAGAGCAAAGAGTTCCAGGCAGAGGGAACAGCAGCGCAAAGTCCCTGAGGCAGGACTGAACTCAGACATTATGAAATAGGAGGCCAGGGTGACTGGAATGCAATGAAGGCCGGAAAGAATGAGAGGGTTGGGAGGGACAGAAGGGAGTCAGAGAGGCAGCAGGGACCAGAAATGGAGAGGCTTTGAGTTAAGTGAAGAGCGTATATTTGAAGTGCTTGTTGAATCGAATGGAAATCATAAAATTGGATAAAACATGGTTTTTCATCCTTATTGTCATTATCTATTGACAGTGAATGGAGAACAGACCCTAAGGGACTGTACCAAAGGTCATCCCCTTATCATACTCAAGTTTGGGAACCAAGTTCTCTTCCAGGGCATGCAGGACCTGAGTGAACCCTCCTTCCTCCACCTTTCCCTCCAAGGAAGATCAGGTTATAATAAACTTCAAGGATGGCCTTAGAGGGGTGGACATTTGTTATGTGTATGTATCTCCTTGTCCTTCTTTTGGGATTGTTCCTTTTCCTACTCCAATCATGTGATTTTAATGGGGGCTGCCATGTTCTTATAGACTCTGCTCTTGGCCACAGACCAGAGGTAGAAAATTGGCCCTAAGTTGTATAGATGGGAAAGAGAGGTTCTATAGAAAGTAACCTCATGGGGTGATCTGATCATAAATTCCTAACTGGGCAGGTCATGGTGAGCAGTCACGCAGCAGGCATATAAATTTTTAGTAAGAGGTTTATCTGTGCCTTAAGCAAGCCCTGTCCATGTCTCTGTACAGCTAGTTAACACACCTTTGAAATGCTTTTTGGACCCTTTTCTAAGACATAACCACCCTTGAAAGCACATTATCTTGTTCCAATTTTTCTCACCTGCCCTCCTTAACTTCAAAAGCGTAAAAGATACTGCAAAACTGTTATTCTCTCGAGCCTTTGAGATCATGCTCCCCAGCATATGTCATCAGATTGGCTCAAGTAAATTTATAAACACTGTCTACAGATTTGGATGTTTGGAGTTTTTTTACATTGATGGTGGGAAGCTAAACCAGTCAGAATTCTTTTAAAAATATGGACCAGAGGCCTGGTTCATTCAGTCAACATTTTTCTTTTTAGGGTGAGCACTTCTTACAAAACTGCCTAGGTGTTAAGGATACAATAATAACAAGAGAGAAGGACATAGTCTCTGCCTGCATGGAGCTTACAACCAAGAAGGGACAGATATGAGTCCCTCCCACTAGATTGTAAAATTCCTATGGGGACAGTTACTACAAAGGAGAGGCTGGTGGTGCTTTAAGGACCTGTGATGGGGGAACTGACTTGGTGAAATAGGTCAAGGATGGTTTTCCTGCTGCAGTGATGACTGAGCTGAGATCCAGGCACTGGAAATGGCGTGTGAGACAAATAAGTGGCAGGAGAAGCATGGTGAATATGTCCAGAGAGGACGGTGAGGCTAGAGAAGAGGGAGAAGGGTGGGGTCAGGTCTGGTACCAGATGATGATGGAGGAATAGGAAGAGGTCGCTATCTGTTAGGAATTGTTTTTGAGTCTAGTTATAAAGACCTAAAATAGGAGTGGCTTCAATAAGACAGAAATTTATCGTTTCTCACTTAAAAATTGTCTACAGATAGAAATTAGGCATCTTTATCCCATACTCCTTCCACCAGTACTCTGCCATTTTTAGTGCTATTTTCCATCTTCAAATTGTCCTCATACTCTCAAGATGACCACTGCAGCTCTATCATATCCATATTCCAGGCAGAAGGAACAAGGCATAAGGGCAAAAACGGCAAAACTTCCAGCTGAGTCAGCCTTTTGTAAAGAACTTCCCTAGAAGCTCAACTTAATTCATTCTATGTCTCATCTACATCCATCCCTGGCTGCAAGAAAAGCTGGAAATGTAGTCTTTTCATTGGGTACATTGCTACTTCTAACAACTTGGGGATTTGATTAGCAAGAAGGGGCAAGTTTCAGATGCCTTTGAGATATCCAAGAGTAGATGATAGGAAGGCACTTGGATATGCAGGCCTAGATCTTGGAGAAAGGTCTGTGGTAAAGAACAAATCTGTGAATCCTCTAAGTAGAGATGGTGATTAAAGCTGTGGGCATGAATGAGACCTCTGGGGAAGGGGGACTAAGAGGACCTAGGATATAGCCTTGAGAAACTCCAATATGTGACGGCCAGTAGGGGGCTGAGCCTTCCAAAGAGACAGAAAGGGATGGAAACATAAATGAGGCTGTGGCACCACCAACGTGGGGAGAACCTTTATCTGCAGGGAAAAAGCAAGCCTCTATACAGAGGGTTAGCCAGAGAGAAGGACTGTAGGATGGAAAGGAGGGATGAGGGAGAAATGGATTCATTGGTTCCCTCATATCTGATGTCTTGCCCTTCCTGAGACTGAGTTTTCAAACCTTCTTTGTTAAATGAGACTTCCAATAAACCCCCCTTTTTTCTATGTCATTTTGAGTCTGTCCCTTGATAGTTTCTTAATATAGGCAAATTGAGGCCTAAGGGGTGTGGAAAACAATTCGATCTACTGTATCATGTGAAAGGGGGAGCTGCTGCTGATTTTAAATGAGCCTCAAGTCTTTTTGGCACTTTTGCTGGGCCCACTTTGGAGTGAGTCCTAAATATGAGTTCTCAAGGTCAGATCTCGTGTCTTCCTAATGTGTGGCTCACAAAAGGCTTCATTTGTCTGAATAAATACATATTGTTTAAATGAATAAATATGAGAAACACCGTGGCATGCTCATTATTCTAGTACTCTGGAAGCCATTGGCTTGGTCAGCGTTGTGTTCATTTAGTCATTCGATTGGTCAAAGTTGGGTTTGTTTAGTCACTCACCTCCCTTCTTCTCCTCCACACAATCACCTTCTTAATGACCCCAAGGCAGAAGCACTACATCATACATTTTCAAGTTACTGTGACAAGTAGACCCAATGGCAACTGAGAAGCAAGCAAGGATAAAGGCTCATTGCTAACATTTCTGATGACAATATGTACTTGAGGGTAGGAAGAGCCTCTGTTCCTCCCCAAAAAAGTATTATATAAATGACATTCCTTAATCTTCAAGGTGATGAATCAACTAATTATCTATATGATAATTCGACAAACATAAGTTATTAACCAAGCTCTTTACCCACATGCCCGAGAGGAATAGGAAAATCTGATCTGGCCAAGTGGAAGGAGGAGTTTTAAGTAGCAGGGAAAGGGCAAATAAATCTATTGTCCATTTTTTGGTAGGGGGATGGAGAACTGATAAACCATATCCAACTTCCACATGACTCTGAGTTTCCTAGGTACTGGTATAAACAAGAATATGAAACACACACACATCCTTTCTACTGAGACAACTAACTAAACCAATATGTGCACATTCACATTGGCCATAAGTTCTCCAAAGTTCCTTCTCCAATCCAATTGTACATACAGAAACCATCGACTCTACCAATATTTGAAATGAACATGGAAAATAACCCAGTCCTCACCCATTTCACCACAGGAGGTCTTAGAGATGGGCATTTTAACTCAGGCCAGTCTCAGCCATGAAATATTACCTGTCTTTGCTTTTTCTCTTGAGAAGGAACTAGGATGAAACAGGAAAAGCGAGCATTTGATTCAGGAAGGGCAATATACAGTACTAGTCAAACTGAAACATTTTTATTCTAGGAAGAATCAGTCAAGAACAAATGTTAGATTTCTTGCTGGATCAAGGTTTAATATAACTGGTGGGTAATTGTCCATAAGAGATTTTCTGGTCTTGAGAAGTCTTATCACCACACATCATACTTGAGTGAAATGTCCACACACTTTGAAGTCTTCAGTTGCAAAGTTTTGACATTAAACTCTTTTTTACTTCTCCCTTAAGGGATATGAAGCTGTTGTTTGCTCTAGATCAGTCACTGGGTTACGCAAAACTCATCTACCTCTGAATAAGCCACCTTACTCCTTAGTCATCCTGAGTAATTTTCTTTTATGTTAGGAGTATATTAGTAATAGGAGGGGGAAAAACCTTCTAACATGCAACTTTCAAGAGCCTAAATCATTCCCCAATAGTAAATTGGGTTCAGTAATTAATTCATATCAACTTTTCTATGCCAAAAGGATGCCTCTGATTATATGACTAGGTAGTCCCTCAAACACTACCTACTTTTTCCCCTGAGAGGCACAGCTGGGCCTCTACCCCAAAATGTCTCCTCCCATCTCATTCTACCTGTTTGGGTGCTCAGAACTTGTCCCCTCCCCTGTTTAAATAATAACTCCTCTCAGCAGAACTTTTGCCTTAATTTGATTTAAAGAGGGGAACAGGTAGGGGAGGACAGGCTTTCCTTGCTTAATATTTCCACTCAGACTTCCTGCTAAATACAAAATCACTGCCTCAATCTGCTCTTTTCTCCTGAGGCCTCCAAACCTTTGCTTGGAGGGAGCTTGCAAAATTATCTCAAAAGTAGGATGGGAGGCAGTATTGTGTCAGTTAAGGGCACAGATAACAACTGGGTGGCCCTGGGCAAGTTACTTTAACCTCTCAGTGCCTCAGTTTCCATATCTGCAAGATGGGGATAATAATGGCACCCACTTTATGTACCTAAGCTATTTGCTAAGACAATAGCTATGATTAACTGTCCTCATTCTTCTCTCTTCTGATCCAGTGAGAATGAACTTTTCAGTTCCCTAAAACTCTCTCCACTGTATCTCTATGTCTCTCCCTCATCATGAGCCTTTGAGAATGCTATTCTCTCTAGTTGGGACAATTCCTCCCCCCAACTTCACCTTCACCTAACAGTCAGGTTTTACCCTTAGATATTAACTTTCTCCTGGAAACTGTCTTTGGCCAGCCTGGGGTGAGTGCATAAGTATTCCAACCATACTCTACATTTCTCTTACCCAGCACCTATCACACTGAATTCTAAGTGCCAGTTTAGACTAAAATCCTGAGGTCAGGCATTGTGTCTATCTTGTCCAAAGAGTTGGCATACAGTTTTGGTAAATATTTGCTGAATGGTAGGGAAGCAAAATATGCCACTCCAAAATGTGTCTCTGGCATGAGGATTATCTTATTTTTAAGAAACGAAAGACTCAAGAAGAAACTTTGACCTTCCCCCTTACTAAAAGAATTTAGATGGAGGACATGCTCCAGGAAGAGAACTAATACCATAGATAACTATAGTATAATATGAATTATACATGGTGGGGAAAACTTGGCAGGCAGGCCCTGGAGATCAGCATCCACTGTGTCCTATGGCCTTGGCATAGCCTAGCAAACATTTGTTTACCAAATATTTGCTTTTCCATCTCCATGTGACCTGTTTTTCTTCCCTTTGAAGTCCCAAAACACTACCCTCTTCTCCTTAGCTCAAGATGGCATATAAACTTCAACTGCTTACCTTGCCCTTGGGCCCCATATTCTTATGGAACCCTCATATGTACACACATGATTAAACGTGATTTTTCTCCTGTTAATCTGTCTCATGTCAATTTAATTCTTACATCGGTCATAGGAACCTAGAAGACTAGAGGAAAATGTCTTCTAAATGCACAGGTGGCACCCGATGTGGGGCAAACTTAGCTGAGAGATCCCGGACACCCAACAAACAGCAGCAGCAAGGCAGAGTCTTACCACATCCATCTCCTGGATCTCTGCCTGCAGGGTCTGTTGGAAGTTGGAGCAGTGATTCTTAGACCAGCCAGAAGAACCTAGAAGGGGAGAGGAAAATGTCTTCCTCCCTGAGAGAATTAAGGAATGAACCAATAGATGGATAGACGAATGTCAGACAAAGGCTTACTAATAATAACAGCTTACGGAAATTCCTACGGACGTATCAGTAGAGAGCGTATGAAAATGGAATTACCCAGAGAAGGGATCCCTGCCATCAAACATAGATTAGTGCTCAGATGTTACCTACGTGCCTTTTAAAAATTGATGGCATTTGATGACAGCTCAAATCTGTTGTTTCATTTAACTTTATCTCCACATATGTAATAGTAAAATACTGTCAGGACAACAATACCAAGAAGTTTTAGGTTTTTTTTTTTTTTTTAATTTTAGCAGAGGACAAACAGGAAGGAAAAACAGGAATTGAATCCCCTAGCATGTAGTCATGTGTTTCTGTTTCTCAGAGCCTTGGTTACAGCGAAGAGGTAAATGACATTTAGATATGAAGCTAGTGACTTTGACTCTCAGTCTCTGGTGAAATAGGGTATTTCCATTTGGTAATCATTGCTCTAAAAAGGACAATTGTGTGTCGTCATTCTGCTAAACAGAACTCCAGCCCAAAGGAATTTCCCTAGGAGCCCTGCTTCAGCCATGTCCCTGGCCCCTGGGAAGTATTTGTCTGGTCTCTGCCCAGTCCTGAATGTGAGGTCATCGCCATCACTCTTGCTATTCAGGGCACTGTGCCAGGCACTGAGAAACAAAAGCGTAAGAGATGGACATGGTGCCCCTTCAGGATGGAGCAGAGGGGACTCCAGGACACACAGTCAGGAAAGGGAGCAAGGCTTTGCTCATAGATTAGGTGACTGGAGAGGCCACGGAGTACATGAGGGAGAAGAGATGGCCAAACTGAGACAGTCTTTCTTTTACCAAGCTGACAGCAAAGTGAAGGAGGCAGATGAATCAGAAGTGTGTTCATGAAGCAGGGCGGACCAAATGCATTTGCAGGGGAAGGAGGCAGAAAGGAGAGAAGGCCAAGTTATATAACGGGAGGGGATCGTTAATAAAGTGCAGTGGAAAACAGAAGGAAATCAAGACAGAAGAGAAAACTTGGTTGAAAGGACTTTTTTTCCTCCAAGAGCCAGGGATCAAAACAGAGAGAGAATTCCAGGGACAAGAGAAGCATCGGGTGTTCATGCTAGAGATGGGCAGTCCTGGGACCAAATGCGGCACTGTGACTTGGAAGATGTTAGAGGCCTCTTTACGCTCTGGTTTCATCATCTGCAAAATAGGGTTATTGATACTCACCCTGCAGATGAAGTGTATATATTGCATCAGCCCAGTGCTTGTGGCTGCTGCATAAATGATAGCTATGATTATTTTGTTACTCATCTCAAGAAAGCAGGAGGCAAGGGCAGAAGGGAAACTGGAAGAGGTTTAGGGAAAGTGAGCCACCATGGGAATAAGACAGATACACAACCAGGAGGTAACTGGAAAAAAGGCCAAGAGGCAGCGAAGGGCAGGCTGAGGTCAGAGGGCCGGAATTTGGGGCAGTCTATTAGTAACTCTTGTACTTGGACTCATAGAGCTCAGCAGCCTGGGAGTGGGATCAGCATTTTCAAGGTGTGGACATCTCCATCAACATTCCTTTGACATTCCTGTTGTTGAAGGAAGTGGCTAATTATTTTAGTTTTAGGGAAGCTTGTCTTTTGATCAGGATTTGCACAACAGTGTATCTCTCCAGTGCCTGCAATTCTCCTGCACTGTTGAGGCCATTTCCGGCCCCCTCTTTGCCATTATAGGAGGGACTCCCTGTTTCTCACACAGTGGCACCAGAACCAGGTTTTCACCAATGTTTTAATTAGAGCAACTATCTGCCTTTGCAGGTGTGGGGAGATGGGAGTAGAAGTTACTAAGGAAGGAAGAGCCAGGTATATGCCAAACAATGGTTTATGGGGGAGACCAAAACTATAAAATGCCTTTGAGAAATTACCTTATGCTGTTTGCTGATCATTTCGTTTTGACAACTGGAGCTGTCAGTGACCTGAAGTAAAAGGAATACCCAAGAACAGGATTTCTCAACATCAGTACTACTGACATCTGAGGCCAGATAATTCTTTGTTGGGGGAAAGGGGTGGGGTTGTCCAGTATATTGTAGGATATTTAGCAACATCCTACTACTAGATGCCAGTGGCAGCCCTCCCCACTCCAACCCACTTATGACAACCAAAAATGTCTCCAAGACATTGCCAAATGTCTCTTGGTATGGAAAATTATCTATGGCTGAGAATCATTACCCAGAAGGACAATGATAATCCCCGAAGTAAAACATCCTAGTACCTACATTTCACCATTTTGAACTCAGCTGTGGTGATCTCTCTCTCTTCCTAACAGTTCTCCAGGGACCTTCTTCCTCATTATCAAATCTCCTAGCTGTTGCATCCCTTCATCTGGCAAGGCAAAGCTAAATGATCGCCAAAAAGTAAATCTGAAAAGCAAGAGTTACAGAAAGAGAGAGGCATTTCATTAGGAGCAGTTCTAGTTTTATAGAGCCTGAAACTTCTATAATTTGAGAAGCCCATTTATGAACATTAATGCAAAATTATAAACACAAAATTGCTAGGGTTCCTCTTGGAGGTTTGGAAGAGGCTGGGCCTACATGAGGGGCCCTGAATCTCAGGCTTCATTAGTTTCACCATGAATCTGCTTCTACGCATCACACAAACATGATTCTTTGCTCAGTTTTCTTCTCTTGCCTAAACTTCTTTTTCCGCCGGAATACTATGTCGGATAACCCCACATATGACAACCAATGTGCTTTTTTCTTGTAAATAAATCTTTAAGACATTATCCCTTTTGCTTCCTTTTTTTTTGTTTTTTTGTTTCCAGTGATTGAAGGTGAAACCATACTGCTTTCTCTCAAGGAGATGTAAAGTTGACTGAGACTATGTAAAAGAAGCCATCTAGGTCTTAATTTCCTAGGCTATATGGAAAATGAAATTGTTCTTATTAAAATAGCCTTTCTTCAAATTCTTGTGACTTACTAAAAATGATCATTAACATTTCCAGTTGGTTCCATTTTGGTTTTGGTCAGAGTTTCTTCTGAACTGAATGAGTTTCACTCACAACTTTGGTGACATTTATCCTTCACTTCCTTTTTCTGATGCCTTTTGGGACTGAGGCTAAGGGATATGCTACTCTCGTTGACACAACAGTTTCTCTCTTTGGGTAAGACTGGCTGAGACCCAATGTTCCAATAATGTCAATAAATCACGTTTTCCTTTTCAAAGCACTTTTATATTTACTCTCATTAATGTTATGCATAAGAACCTCTTGTGAGAGCAATATAAACCAGGCTTACTTGGGAATCCAACAATAAATAAAGCCCTCTCCTCACCCCATAAGGAAGAACACATAAGTCTACATAAACAATAATAATAGTAAGGGTAATAATAAAAAGTTGAGCATGTGCTATGTTCCTATACTGTTTAAGAACTTTACTAACATTAATTCACAAAATATTGGGCAATACCTGATATATGTTGTAATGACAAATAGCAAATAATGTTATCTGAGGCCAAACTGATTACAGCTGTGGTAGAGAGCTGCCAGAAAAACTTCACGGAGCACGAGGAATTTGAACTGAGCCCTTGAAATCATTGTGCTTTATATAGGCAGAGATGATCCGAGACACTGATCAACCCCTTATCTTCTCACACAATATTCAAGGCTATTTACAATAAAACACACACACAGAGCTACAAGAGAATTATTAAAAGAATAATTAAATTACAAAGATCACTTTTAAGGAGAAGGGATTTCTGCAGGAGAGAATCCAGCCTAAGAATATTTCTTAGAATTGAGGTCAAATCTAAGTGTCCTGGCAACTGAGGTATAATGAGTTTTATAACTTCAACTTCTTTTTAAAAACCAGACAGACACATGTGCTTGCTCTAAAACTCTAAGAAAAGGTCTGGTGTTCTAATTCGAAAAAGGGGAGAGAGCCTGGAACAGTGCTTTTCAAGCTCTCCTATGCATCCCAGTGACCTGGGGATTTTCATTCAGCTGGCCTGGGTTGGGGCCTGAGGTTCTGCATTTCTAACCATCAAGAGGCAAGGGCTTACAGCAGTTCTCAAAAATGAGCAGGCATCAGAATCACACACGGATGGCTGAGCCCCACCCCCTGAGTTCTGATATAGAAGTTCTGGGGTGGGGCCCAACAGTTTGCATTTTTCTTTTTAAAACCGCCTTATGGAGGTATGACTGACATACAAATTTACTGTATACAACTTGATGAGTCTGGAGATAAGTATACATCTGTGGACCCATCACCACAATCTACGCCATAAACACACCCATCACTTCCAAAAGTTTCCTCCTGCTCTTTATTTATTATAATTGATTTTTTTGGGAATAGAAGTTTGCATTTCTACTAAGTTCTTAGATGATACTCATGCTGCTGATACCTCCCTCTCCCACCTCACCACCATATTTTAAGAACCACTGGCGTAGAACATTTCTCATTGAATGTGAGTGGTCCCTCCTGGACCTTCCAGGAAAGTTGGGAGGTGGGGGTAAAGAATTCAAGATGAAACCAAGATGGGCCTTCCAAGCAGGTATTTTGAGAGCGTAAATGAAAAGGAATCCATATGCTTTAGATAGTGAAGATAAGGACAGCTAGCATATGCTGACATTTTCTATGTGCACCCAACTAAGGGTTTAACTCACATTATCTCACTCAGCATCTGGCATGGGCAGCAGAGTTGGTATTTGATGTGTAGCTGAAGAGCTGGCCTTCAGGCTGTATGCGTGCCAGGGCGCAGGGTCCCATCTCTGCGCTGCTGTGGTCTGCAGAGGTACCTGCATGCTAGGCCAAGCCATCTCTCAGGAAACACCTTTAGATCTGGACAAGCAGTCACCAGAGGCCTGAGTTCTGCTTCATAAGGCTTGCAGGAAACAACCAAAAGAATTTGGGGGCAGGTGTTAACAATCATCGATCTCAACCACAAAAGTACCTGAATATAGAACAGAGTTTATCAGGCCTGGCCCACATCAGAAGCACCTGGATGACCAGGACCCATCTGGAGGGAGACATTTTTAAAAGTTCCTCAGCCAGGTTTGAGAACTACTGGTATAGGTTAGTTTGGGGCAAGATAAATGGGGGACAAAAACCAAAATTATCAAGCAAAACATCTATTCCTGGAATGGATCTCTTTATGGAGATATGATCGACACATAAACGACACACAAAGGGTTTGCCATATTGGCCAAATTGGTTTCTGTGCTATTCTTCAGAGAAATTTCGGGACATCAGAATCATCTGGAGGGTTTGTTAAAGCAGACTGCTGGCCCCACCCCCAGAGTTTCTAATTCAGCAAGTCTGAGGTGGGCCCGAGAATTTGCATTTCTAACACATTCTCAGGTGATGCTGATTCTACTTGTTCCATAACTTTAAGTTCCATAAGTTTCTTTGCTATTAAGACCTAACATGTAGAGAAGGATGCCAGTATTTCATATTTTCTACCTTGTCTCAGCATTTTTTTTTTTTTTACTGGAAAAAAAATGCAAACAATGAAAACATTGAAATCACCCATAATCTAAAGATAAACCACAATAAGCAGCAGCTTTTTCCCTATACAATAGATATGTATGTACACAGATTTTCTTTCAGAAATTATGACAGTCATATAAAGAACATTTTGCATCTAGATATTTATGCATTCTATGTTTCAATGTCCCTTATATCAAAATCCGTTTTGCCTTGAATTTAGAGCTACAACGAAATTTATTTCTTTTGATAATACCTTGAATATTTTGAATAAAAATAGTTTTAGGAAAGCTATATCCAACTATTGAAATAAAAGTTAAAGTAGCTATAGCTGGGTTAAAATGCTATTTAGGTTGAATTCTAGAGTTATTCTTTTGGTAAAGCCACTGAAGAAATGTTGAAGTGTAGGGTTTCTACCTACAGAGCTTGGCCCATAAATGTATTCTGTTTAAAACTCAGAGTAATGATCAAGAGATATTGAAGGTTTTTATTATTTATAACCCTTTTCTCAATTGCGTAAAGTCAAGAAAAGCAAAGATTAAGAGTGCAGTGCACGTAGAATGTGCTTGTCCTTTACATGTGGGACAAATGTTAGAAAATCAGCCCAGACCTCCTGGAAGGGGATGGCACAGCTATCAGATGATGTCGTGTCATCTGTGGGCTAAAATATGATATATTAAAAAGAAGAAGGAAAATAATTAAAATAACTTAGGTCACAAAAATACAAATGAAGAGGCAAAAATCTCCACAATGGGACAGGCAAATAAAAATAATGAAAAGATGCAGCAACTGTTCTGAATAGTGAACTTGAAATTAAATTCAGGAATCACTTCTTAACGGAGGGTGGCTGCAGGCAGTCCCTGAAGGCTAGTGTTCTTGGTGGGTCTCCAGTCACTGCAGGTGAGCAGCCTCGTCCCCACCCTCAGAGGGCCATTCTTGCTGTCAGTCATCTGCACACAGGATCCTCCAACCTTCTTTTCACCAGACGGCAGTGTTCTGCCCACCACTCTGAGGCACACGTGGTCAGCACCCAGACACACAGCCATAGGTCTTCCTTCGTGAAGGGAACACAGCAACAAAGGTGGAGGGCAGTGTCCTCAACCCTGGCTTCACCCCCAGGGATTCTGATGTAAATGGTCTCAGACAGGAACTGGCAGCAGTTTTGTTTTTGAATTGAAGTGAAATACATAGACAAAAAAGTACACAGATCATTAGTGTGAAGCTCAGTGAAGTATCCCCAAAATGTATTTTTTATTTGTATAAACATCATTGAAGTAAACACACATGCAAACATCACTAGCAATCTAGAAGCCTTCCTGGTTCCTCCCTATATCTACCCATTCCCTTATCTCCAAAGGTGACTTCCAGCCAGGCTGTGACACCATAGAGATAAAAGATGTTCATGATTTTCTAATATCTCATGTTTTGAGGAAAATCTTTTATGTCATGCTCCTTTTACCAAACATTGTATTTGTGAGATTCATCCATGTGGTTGGATCCATAGTTTGCAAAATTTCAATACTGTTCAGTATTCCATTATACGGACATACCACAATTTATTAACTTATTCTACAGTTGATAGGCATTTGTGCTGTTTGTAGTTCGAGCCATTGCAAATAATACTGCTGCAAACATGCTTGTACACGTCTTGGTAGAAATGTGCACACATTTCTCTTGGGTATAAACTAGGCATGCAATTGCTGGATCATATGGAGGTGCTGGTTCAACTTCAACAGATGCTACCAAACTGCTTTCCTAAGTGGTTGCACCAGTTTACACTCCTGTTAGCAACATTCGTGAATTTCAGTTGCTGGACATCCTAGCAGGAGAGCAGTATTTGAAAAGTGCCCTGCTGGGCTTCAGGTTGAGAACCACTGCTGCCATTTATGTCTCACACTTTGGAAACAGCATATGGTCCACACATGGCTGGAGTACTGGGGGCATGGGGGATGTGGTGTAATGTTTTCACAGCCACTCAAGAAGCAGACAGGACAGATATTTTTATTCCCATTTTGCTAATGAGGACACTAAGACTCAACATGCATTGACTTGCCAGAAGTAACAGAGCCATACAGTGACAGTCAGGACTAAAACGCAGGACTTCGTATTTCCATCCCTTTGTATGTCCCAACATACAACACACCATCATTCATTAGATGTCCAATGTATAGAGACCTGGGGCAAACCAGACACCAAGGCCCCTTCTCTATTGCTCCTGTCTCAGGGTTTAAGAAACAAAAGACAGCAGAATGACTCAAGTCATTCTGAAGTCTCTGGTCATGGCTGTGAGAAGCACACACACTCTTCCTTCGAGCAGGGATGGAAGAATGGTCAGTGCCCCCTGGAGCAATATGGCCTGAGCTTATTCCAGACAGACAAGGCTCTGACTCTTAACTCTTCACTATCCTCACTGGGTGACCTTGGACAAGGACTCAGTTTCTCTGGGTCTCAATTTTCTCATGGTAAAATGGGAACAAGACAGGTTTACTCCACTATTCAAGTAGAGCATTCCTATAAAACTTTTTATAAACCAAAACAGTGCGAAAGGAAGAAACAATTACCATTATTTATAGAAAACATTTTTGAGCATTCCTAGACCCAAAATTCAATGCATGCCCAATGTCTTTATTTCTTTACTATGATAAAAATGCTTAATTACATCCAGTTTTACATTAAGTGTAACACTCTTACAAGCTCTCTTAGGCTTTTCTGATATCTTAGCCCTCAGACACAGGTCAAAGATACAGTAGCTTGATGCTGAGTGTGGTTACCGGAGAAGGAACTTGGCAGTGCCACTTTTGCTGCCTGGAGTGAGCCTTTTATTTATAAAAGCAAACATCTTCTTTGGATTTCTTCTGGTTAGCATAAACAGATACAGCACTAACGGAGGTCTTTCATAAAAGCAAAATGGTGGAATGTGAACTTAGGAAAGCAGCAGATACCTATAACATATACCCCACGTTTTAAAGCAGGGGTCCCCAACCTCTGGCCCATGGACTGGTACCGGTTCATGGCCTGTTAGGAACCAGGCTGCACAGCAGGAGATGAATGACAGGCAAGTGAACAAGAGAAGCTTCATCTGTATTTGCAGCCGCTCCCCAGAGCTAGCATCACCACCTCAGCTCCACCTCAGATCATCAGGCATTAGATTCTCACAGGAGCACCGGTCCTTGGTGCCAAAAAGTTTGGGAACCATTGTTTTAAAGAATGAATAGCATATATAAAAACCTAATACATGTAAACATTCAATACAATGTAGATACTCTTAATATTATCAGATATAGCCTATTAGCCTTGAATCTTCAGTTTTTCTTTTTCTACTGAATGTTTTCCAAAAAGATATTTGCACACTGATGTTCACAGCAGCATTATTCACAGTGGCCAGGACATGGAAGCAACCCAAGTGTCCTACGATATATGACTGGATAAAGAAGCTGTAGTACGTATATACAATGGAATATTACTTGGCCATAAGAAAAAATGAAATACTGCCATTTGTGACAACATGGATGGACCTCAAGATTATCATGTTAAGTGAAATCAGCTAGACAGAAAAAACTGAAAACCACACAATATCACTTATATGTGAGATATAAACCTAAAAGCAACAAACGAACAGGACAAACAGAGACTTGTGAACATGGACAACAGACTAGTGGTTACCAGAGGGTGGAAGGGAGAGGGTAGGAGGGAGGTAGATGGGGTAAAGAGGGTCAGATATGTGGTGACAGAAAGAAATCTAACTATGTGAGGTGAACATACAATGCTCTGTGTGTGTGTGTGTGTGTGTGTGTGTGTGTGTGTGTGTGTGTATGCCTTACTGTTAAATTGTACACCTGAAATTCACTGGATTTTGTTAACCAACGTCACCATAAAAAAATAAATTAAACAAACAAACAAACAAACAAATAAAGCTAATGGTCTTCAAAGCATTGTTTGGACTCACTGACTGCAATTCTTCCTCTTCATCTGTTCTTGAACCTTTCCAACAAGACTTTCACTCCCACCACTCCACTGACACAACTCTTTTCAAGGTCACCAATGACTCTGGTTTTGGAAGACTGTCAGTCTCACCTTACTTGCTCTACCAGCAACAATGAGCATGGTCGATTTCTCACTCCTCCTTGGCATATCTTCCTCCCTCGCCCTCCAGGACAGGCACCACACTCCTCCTATCCTTCTCCTATCTCATTGGCTTGCCCTTCTGTATGTTTAGCTTGTTTCCCCTATTCCCCGCACCCAGTCATAAATACTAGAACAGCGGTCCCTAACATTCTGGCGTCAGGGACAGGTGTTCTCTTATGAGAATCTAATGCCTGATGATCTGAGGTAGAGCTGAGGCAGTGATGCTGATGCTAGCTCTGGGGAGCAGCTGCATATACAGATGAATCTTCCTCACATGCCTGCCGCTCACCTCCCGCTGTGCGGCCCAGTTCCAACAGGCCACAAACTGGTACCAGTCCGTGGTCCGGGTGTTGGGGACCGCTTCACTAGACTGTTCCCAGGACTCATGTCTTGGACTTCTGTTTTCCATCTACTGTCGTTTCCTCAAAAACTTTACCATCTCTTGGCTTTAAATGCCACCTATTCATTGATAATTCCCAAAAGTTTATCTCCCGCCCCACCACTACCCTGAATTCCGAACTCATAGATCTGACTGCTACCTGGCCTCTCCACTTGGATATCCAAAAAGAATTAAAATGTAAATTCCTACAACTGAATTCCTGATCTTCTCCCCATCCAGCACCCCTAAAGGCCTCCTTCTCAATTCATAGCAACTCTTTTCTAGCTGCTCAAGTTCAAAAACCTTGATGTTCTACTTGACTGCTTTCTCATACCCAACAACCAATCCATGAGCAAATCTTTTTGACTCTATTTTCAAAATATATCCAGAGTCTCACCACTCCTCACCATCTCTATTATTACTACCGTGGTCTAAGATACTTCCTTCTTTTCCTTGGATTATTTCAGTAGCCTCCTAACTGGTTTTCGTCTTGTCCTTCATAGCTTATTCTCAATACAGCAAACCAGATCATGTCACTGCTAGGCTTAAACCATACAGTGGTTTCCCATCTTGTTCAAAGTCAATCAAAGTGCTCATAAAGGTCCCCTATAATTCCCCACCTACACCTTTCTCCTGTCTTTGATATTTGCTCTTCTCTATGCCAAGAATACTTCTACTTCAGATATTCTATGCCTCTTCTCCAAATCCTTCAAGGCTTTCTTTAACTATCACCATCTCAGTGAGAGCTTCCCTAACTACCCTACTTTATATTGCATGTGCGTGTGGGTGCACACGTACACTACTGTTGTTGTTATTTATCTTGTTTATTGCTTGTTTTCCCCCGTAGAATGTACAGGGCACAAGGACAGGGTTTTTGTCATTTCAGTTCACTCCAATATCTCCAGCACCTGGAATGGTGCTAGCTTATAATACAAGCTCAGTAAATATTGATGTAATGAATGAGTTAGTCCCTACTCACAAACGATAAAACAAAGAGCCTTGGTAAACAAGATTCTGATGGAAACCTCCATGACTTCTTTGGCATGAGAGAAATACAACTTATTTGAAGGGGGAAATAGTTTTGGTTTTCTCTTTTATTTCAAAAAGTTCTATTTAACAAAGACTAGCCATGTCTGCCCCAGTCATCCTTTTCTAATCTTTAATATGCCTTAATGAGAATGAGAACATAGAGAAGAATGGGGAGTGGGAGCCTAGGAGAGGGGAAGGAGAGGAGAAGACGAGAAATGAAGGGAGACGGCTCCGTGGAATGCATGGCCCACAGGACCTGGACTTGCCCCGGGTCTTTTCTGCCTCAACTAGGTCCTGAAGCAGGTTTTCCACCTGCATCTCTGCTCTCTAGTCCCTCCCAGATTCATCACTCCTCCTAACCAAAGAATCCTTCTGGCTGGTTGCATCACTAATGAAGCTTTTAGTATCATAGCCTCCCCATTTAAAATTTCCATCATACAATGAATGGTATGAGTTAAGAAAGAATAGTGAACTATTTTCAGCCAGCATAAATACCATTTCTACCATTAGAGATGGGAGAGGATGGAAGGGATGCCGACTGCCCCGATGCCTGACAGGGAGGGGACAGTTAGCTTTTCTTAATAGCGTACCTCAGTGATAACAAAAAGGCCAACCACAGTTCCCCAGCACGAGCAGTTGGCAAAAGCCAAAAGATGAGGCAGCCACTCACCTGACATAATTTAAGGGGCACCAGAGACTGCTGCACTACTCACCTGCTGCAACATTTGCTCTGCTCTGATTAGGACAGCTCTTCCTTGGATTAAGGTGCTGTGTCTTTGGCAGTTGCCTATAGAAGTCCCAGATGTCCTGTAGAAGGTAGAGTCCAATCCAAGACAATTGTTTACACTTGCCAGGGCAAGAATAC
The DNA here is from genome assembly GCF_000151845.1 of Pteropus vampyrus. Classification (NCBI taxonomy): domain Eukaryota; kingdom Metazoa; phylum Chordata; class Mammalia; order Chiroptera; family Pteropodidae; genus Pteropus; species Pteropus vampyrus. The sequence goes on along the minus strand of NW_011888872.1, from coordinate 501,620 downwards.
AAATGGAGGCCTACAAAATACATGTTTAAATATTTAAAAGTTATAAATCGAGCCAACAAACTGATAAAATATCATCCTTCTACCCTGAAAACAACCTGGAAGGCTGGATTCAAATTTAGAATTCTCAGATTCTTTGGACTTCTGTCAGAAGTGATGGCACATGAAGAGCCAGTCCTTGGCCCCCAACCCAGGTCTAGGCTCCTTTCCCCTCCCACCCTGGCTCCACACACAGGAACCTCCTGCATGTTCATGTGCTTACCCCAGTATGCACCTCCGAGATCTGTTCACCTCCCCAAACAGTTGCCCTTTGGCCACCTTGGGCTTTTGAGTACACTCTTCCATCAAGAGGACCAACACTGGGAATAGGCCTGAAGGAGAGCTGAGGCTCTTTGGGGTCTGAGGTTCTCAGAATGTGAAGGAGACCATGGGCTCTGGGATGGGACAAAAGGGAATGTTCTCTTGGCCCTAAGGACTTCTCGCTCCACTAAGAGAGGCATAGCAGGAGCAGCCTTTTAAAGTGCAGGACTCAGAAAGGGGGGCCCTCTTGCTTAGGTCTAAGGGCAGTACTTCTCAGTTCTAGGAAGTGAAGCAGAGGACTGAAAAGTACTGAGGGAGAGAGAAAGGAGGAATAGGTAGCCAGCATGAGATGCTGCCTGGGCAGGAGCTCACAGCGAGGAGTCCCTGGCCCAGCCCAAGAGTCGGGGAAAGGAAAGCGAGGAGAGAAGAAATGGGAAAAAGGTGAGTGGAAAGTAAAAAGGCATCAAAAACAAGCTTACTTTATAATTAACCTTGGGTTTATTTCTGTATGATATATTTTATTTATTTATTTTAATGTTTCAAGTATACAGTACATTGGTTAGGCATCTATATAGTTCATAAAACGATCCCCCCAATTGCTCCCTCCCTCCCCTGACCCTCCACCTAGCCAGCGTATTCATGTTAACTGCATTCCCTCTGCCATGCTCCCCATCCCCGTGACTATCCATCAGTTACTAATTTCTACTTCTTTCGCCCTTTATCCCATTCTCCCAGCTCCCCCAAACCCCTTCCCCTCTGTCCATCACCAAATTGTCCACCATATTTATGAGTCTGTTTTTGATTAGTTTGTTCTTTTTATTCCTTAGATTCCACATATAAGTGAAATCATAAAGTGCTTATCTTTCTCTGACTTAAATACCTTCTAGGTCCATCAAAGCAATATCTTTTTCCATCTCCTTCCTTTTAGTCTGTGTGCATCTTTTAATCTGAGTCTCTTGCAGGTAACATATGTAGGGGTCTTGTTTTCCTTTCCATTCATCCACTCTATCTTTTAGTTGGAGCACTTAGGTCTTTTCCATTTTGAGGTACTTATTGATAGGAATGTAGTTGCTACCATTCTTTATTCCTGTTTTTGATATATGTTTTTTCTTCTTAAAGAAGTCTCTCCAACATTTCCTGTAATACTGGCTTGGTGGTGATAAATTCCTTTAGTTTATTTTTGTCTGGGAAGCTCTTTATCTGTCCTTCAACTCTAAATGATAGCTTTGCTGGATAAATTATTCTTGGTTGTAGATCCTGGGTCATCCTGTCAAATATTTTTTGCCAAGCCCTTCTGTCCTGCATAGTTTCTTTTGAGAAATCAGCTGCCAGTCTTATGGGTGTTGCCTTATAGTAATTATCTGTTTTTCTATCTGTTTGCTGCTTTTAATATTCTTTCTTTATATTTAACCTTTGGCATTTTAATTATGTGTCTTGGTTGGGCCTCTTTGGATCCCTGGTTTTTGGAATTCTCTGAGCTTCCTGGGGTTTTATGTCCATTTCTTTCACCAGATTAGGGAAGTTTTCCATCATTATTTCTTCAAACAGCTGTTCAACATCTTGATTTTCTTTAGTTACACTGATCAGGAGGATATTTTGAACCTTAATAGTGTCCCATATTCTCATTAAATTATTTTTACAGTCTTGGCATCTTATCTCTTGCTGTTCTGACTGTGTGTCCTTGGCTTTCCTATCCTTTAGATAAGACGTTTGATCCTTTTCTTTATTCACTTTATTCCATTTAATATACTTCTCATCTCAGATAATGTGTTCTCCTTTTATAATTTCCATTTTTATGTTTATCTCTTTGTTGGAGTGCTCTACACTTCCCAAAAGTTCATTGAACATCTTTATAACCAGTGTTTTGAACTCTGCATCTGTTAGATTACTTGACTCCAATACATTTGGATCTCTGTTCTGTTCTCTCATATAGTTTCTGCTTCTTTGTCTTCCCATTCTGGCTGCCTTTTCGTGTCTGTTTCTATGTACTAAGCAAAGCTCCTAAGTCTCCTAATCTTATTAGTGTGGATTTGTGAAGTAGGTGGCCAGTGGCACAGTCCTGAGAGGGGTTCAGCTGCAGGCCAAATTTAGCTCAAGCTTCCACCCCTCCAGGGCTACCTGTTAAGATTCAGCAAGCAATCCACAGATGCTGTGCTTATAGTTGCCTCAAGAGGCCACACCAGAAACCAAGGCCAGCTGCCTCCAGTGTGAGTCTAGGTGCTGCTCAGCAAGTCGCACCTGACTCGCTGAGGATATACCTGGATGTGGCTTGGGTGGGTCTGAGAGTTGGGAGGAGAGGGAAATCCTCTGGGCGGAGCGACCTCTGATATCCAGTTTGATGACATCACGGCTATTGTGGCACTATGTCCAGTGCACTGGTAAGAGGGAGGGAACAATGAATACTGCCAGCACTTCTGTTCTGAGCGAGTCTCACCTTGGCTCTCACTCCAACAATGTCTCCCTGTAAGTCCCTGGTGCCCCCTGTGCACAGTCGAATAGGCACTGGTGCTCAGAGTGAGCAGGTCCGCCACCACGAAAATCCGCTTGCGGACATGGTCCCTTTAAGAGACTTCTGCCATGGCCGCTGCTACAGCCTCTGTTTCACTCAGCCGCTCAAGACCGGGCAGCCCCGTGTCCTCGCCCCGTCTTACCCTTCTGCCTTTGCAGGGTGATTCCTTGGACTTCTCCCTAGTTGTATGGCTTGTTCATCTAGATCCCAGGCAATTTTTCCTTGTTGCTTGCTCCTTGTTTCCGTCACAACTTTGAATTGGTCACCAGAGGGACGAACAGAGCCTCTATCATCTACACTTTTTGGGTTCACTGGTCTGTATGATATATTTTTTATTGAACTATTAATGTTATTCCCAGTTCATGGTACATTATCATCATTACTATCATATCATTAGGTAGTAAAAGGTCACTCTTGTTTTATTTATGTTTTTATTACCTTTCCTTTCCATCCTCCCTCCACCCCATTCCCATTGGCAACTACTCTAATATATTAAACAGTATTTTATACGTAGAGAGGGCCATCCTGGTTCAGCTCTCTTCATCTCTGGGTGTTAATAGCCCTGTATCTCCACCATGCCATCGACCTATTATGTGTCTTTGAAGTGGCATGTGTACTCTTTGTCTAGTACAAGACCTAGTTAGCTAGGCCTCAGAAGAAGAACAGAACCATATTAAACTGTCACAGGACTCTGTAGCCCTAGATGCAAAGATCACTCCACCTTGGACCCCATACAAAGGAAACGCCAAAATCTCATTAGAAGTTATTTTCATCTATAAATAAGTCCCTGCTGTGTTTTGCTGTTATCAGGTTGTTTTGAAGCTTATTACATCCCAGTGTAATATTCTGTTTGCTAAAGAAGAGTTTGGCATAAATGTTATATGGTGGATAAGAGTAATGTTTCTGTACTAATTTATTCTCAGAAAACAGTCTGTTTTAAGTTTCTGGCTACCACATGTATAATAATTTTGATTACCATAATTTCTCTTACACATCTTATTTATCTCCTCTAACTAATCATTTCCTAACAAATCTTTGTCATTTCACTTACCTTTGAATACTAAAAACATGGGTAGATTTTCATTAACTTAAAATTGTTGATTAATTGACTCCTAATTATAGTATCCAAAATTAAAATTTTTAAAATCTGTTTGATAGGTGTGTGTGTGGCGTGTGTGTTTAAAAAATAACTTACATCTCTAAATTTTCCAGAGGTCAATTTAAAATAAACTTTTAGCATCGATCCTAATATTTTTCCTTCAACAACAGATTTAATTCTTAATATAAACTTAATATACCTTTGCAGTAGTATGTTTTCATTTATGAAATTTGATGACTATTACAAGAAAACACATTAAGAAGGAAAACAAACACTGAGAGATCTATGAGATCCTTAGCAAAATTGCCAAACACTCTCCCATGTCCACTTCTTCTGGTTTTCCAGATAAGTAGTTTAGGAAATTGGAAGAGCGTGGTACCAGCAGGGGAAACCTTGATATTAACAAGTGTCTGATGGTAGTAGTTCTATGGTATCAGAGTCGGAAAAGATTTAATTAAAAGATACTGTAAATAAGGGTTAAGTATACAGGTATAAAAACTGTGTTCGAAGACCAGCTCTTAGAGAATATGAACTCTGAGACTAATGATAGACGGTAGCGAGACACCACTAATGGTCTACAGAAACACTCTCCCATCCTGAGAATCAGGCCAGTCTGTTACACCTTTAGGCCCCCTCACCATTAACCTAAAGCATGAGTCTCTAGTGAACTAAGGGGTTGTCACCAGGGGACGGTTGGGACCACTGGATCCTGGTCAACTTATCAGATCAGGATTTAAATACTTTGTCAATTGGTACTAAAATAATTTTGGCAGGGACTGTCAGAAATACAGGCAAACTCTTTCAGTGAAGAAGAGCCTTTGTTGTGTCTGCCCTAAGGGGGGGTGTGGAGCTATCTCTGAACTTAAAACCAGAGCCTTCAGCTTCTCATCCCAGCTTTATAGGTGAATATATAACCTACTATCCTTCATTCTCTCTCCTGGGTACCAGCATCCCCTCATCCAGGGCTGCTGTTAGTTCACACTGCATCTTTGTGCAAATTAGGAAAAGTATTCCAGACAGTCAGACAGAGCCCAAGGTACCCAGCCTAGAGAATGGGGCACGAGCTACCTACCCCTGCGACAACCTTCACAAACACATGCAGCTGTTCTTCTCCATCAGTTTTCAAACAAGCTTTGTCCCCCTTAAACACCCTTCCCCCTGGACACCCTCCAGGGACTACCCCAAAGCTTGGTTCCCCTTCCCACCCTTTAGTAAGGTCATCAGTGGTTCCAAGTGGCTAAATCTAAGGAACAGTTTTTGTTCCTTGTTTTACTGTTATCTCAAGAAACTCTGACCCTGTCGATCACTCTCTCCTTAAAACGCTCTTCCCCTGGCCTCTGGGGCACAACATGCTCCAGGTCTTCCACCTCCTTTCTTTGCCCTTTCCTTTCAGTTTCTTTGGCTGGGGCTTCCTCCTTAAAACCACATTTAAATTTGAGCCTTCCTCAAGCCTCAGCTCTGACCTTTCCCTCTTCCCTTCCAAGACTGTTTCATTGGTGCCAATGACCTCAAAACTATTCCCACAGCTAGGGAAAACCTTATGCTATCCTCATATCCTCTCCGGGAAGAAACGATACCAGAGCACCTCTCCTGGTTGTCTCTCCACAGCTGACCACTCTTCTCCGAAGACCAAATAAATGAGCTGATTGGGAAGACTGGGGAAAGACGGCACTAGCTCTAGTGACAACCCAGTTGGCACATTCTCCAGTAGACCAGGAGGCCAGGCAGCTGGGGTGGAGAGGTTCAATTGAGGAAGAAGGTGTGAGGAATCCCAATAATGGCTGTGAATTCCAAGCTGCATTTTCCACTTCAACTTTATCAGCAATAAAATTAATATATTGACCTCTACTAGTGGCCTCATCCTTCCTCATTGTTTCTGAATTCAGAGGAGGGTAATTTGATTTGTTTCACCTCCACCCCTAAACTCTGTACATGGCCCACAAACCAGGAAAGCTTAAGGAACAGGCACAAAGATAGGGCTTTGGAGATTTAAGATACATCCCAAGAGAAGGACGTTTCAGGTGTGACTGGGATAGGAGGTGTCAGCACTTTAGTAAACACAGGACTTCTAGGTCCTTGACTGCTTTAAGACTGAGCAGTTTAATAAGATAGGTGTCACAGGGCCTCAGCAAACCCAGGCCTCAGCGTACACAGGCTGTGCAGGCTTTTGCAACTTACAGATCTAAGCAGGTGTGCCCAACATGGGGATTAACTGAGTCTTTCCATCATTTAAAACATGCAGAACTTCAGTGAACAAATTCTTAAGGTATTAGTGGTTGGGGAAATTTCTTCCTGCTCCTACCATATTTCTCAGGCAAGAACAATCCAAAGGAAGCTAAGTTTCACATGAAACTTCCTGCAAAGGGAGTTCAGCTCCACCTGGGCAAGAACTGTGGTTCTCAAACTCAAACATTCAACAAAATCACCTAGTGAGGTTGGTATAAGTTTCCTGGGCTCCCACTCCCAGATTAAGTAGGTCTGGGTTAAGTCCTATGAATTTGCATTTCTAACAAGTTCCTAGGTAATGCTGATTGCTGCTGGTCTGAGGACTGCTTCACAACCACTGGGTCAGAATATATTAGTTGTGTGATTTTAGCTTTAAGTACATTAGATCAACTGCCTCACACTCTCTTCCTCTTTATATTATGTTGAACTGAATCCAGTTTGAGAGCCAAAGAGTAGAATCACCCTCAAATCCCACCATATAGATTAAAGTCCTCTCTAGATTTGTCTCTTAAGCCTGGCTACGGCTTTGATCAAAGAATTGTAGATGGAGGTTCAGCAAGAGAGGGTGATGGCTTTTCATCAATGAACAAATATAGGAAAAGGGGCCCTTATTTTATAGGTGGCAGGCCATCTTTTGAGGCAGTAATGAAAATGTTAGTAAACCAAAGACTAGAAAGGAATAGTAAAAAGCTTGTGCTGGGAACATAGTGTCTTTAGATATCAAGGAAGAGTTGGACTGGTTTAGAAACTAACGAAGATTTTTTTCCTTGACCAAACTAGTCAGGCTCTTCTGCTCTCTTCTCAACTCCACCCCGACTTTTGGGCTTCCATGTTCACTTCTGTATTTGTCCAGTTTTAGCAAGAATCCTGCTAAGTTAGTTTAGCCAGAGTCCTTCATCCTCGATATCTGTTAGCCAGACGGTTTAGCCAGAATCCCCACTTAACATTGATGTTTCAGTAATTTTCCATCCACTGACCCACACACCCCGCTCCTGGGTTATACATTCCCACATTTCCTTCTTGTATTCAGAGTTGAGCCCAATCTCTCTCACCCACTGCAAATCCCCACTGCAAATCCCCATTGCAGTAGTCCCTACACCTACCACAATGGTCCCGGATAAAGTCTGCCTTACTGTTCCTTAACAAGAGCCATGAATAATTTTTTCTTTAACAAAACTTTGATCTTGAAGTCACAATGAAAGCAGTTGGAGAGAGAGAAAGATAAAGAGTCAGGCTGATATTGGAGAGGGCTGGTCAGCAGGGAAGCCCAGGGTTCAGCCAGAGATACACTTTGTTGGCGGCCAGTGTCCATCCTGATTAGCCAGCACTGGGTCTTTCCACCACTGCCACATAGTGAGGAGGTTCCTTAAGAGACAGGTTTTTTGTTTTTTTGTTTTTCAGTTTCTTCAAAACACCTACAGCACCTGGTCTTCCTAGGTGGTCTCCCATCCAAGTACTAACCAGGCCCAACTCTGCTTAGCTTCTGAGATCAGACGAGATCGGGCATGTTCAGGGTGGCATGGCCATAGACAAGAGACAGGTTTTGACTGTGGAAGCCTGGCTAGTCCAATCTGAAAGGCAAGAGGAGATATGCTCTGGCCTAACTGCTCTCAAGGTAGATACCTCTTTGTTTATTTTGATTATTACTAGACTAGAAAGGGCGACTGAGATCCAAAGAACTCTAATAAAGGAAGATGAGATTTCCAAGAACAGACTGGAAGGATCTACCCCCCGCCATCTAACAACCAGGGAGTGCAGTTCCATGAAGCTCTTGAGAAGTATCCTCTTCAAAAGTCAGATAAAGAGTCAACAGGTTTAATTGGGGAATCGCCCTTTAAAGACTACAACTGTTATACCAGGTATTCATGTAACTATGGCCAGGTTTGAGGGGGGAGGTCTGGGAAGATGGGCATAGAATGCTTCCAGCATTACTAGTGAGTTTCGAGGTGGCTCAATTGCTATAGGAGAGAATGCAGGCATGGCGTGTGCCTTGAGGGAACATACCCAGGAAACTTTAGGAGGGGGACTTTCAAGGAAGATACAAGAAGAGGAAATGAATTGTAGGCGAACCAGGTGAGAGAGTGGTAGAGCCCAGGCCTGGAGTAGCTATCGGCCCAGCAGGACAACACCATCCATGAAGCTCACTCGCCCAGGGAGATAAACTAAGGTGGACAACATCTGTCAACAGCCATGTTTTTGGCATGCTCAAAACTTTATAACTTCACATTGCTCACTGCGGTCCACAAGACAGACTATAAGGAGTACATCAAAAAACAAGTGCTGACTCAAAAGCAAAGGGAAATAAAGAGGAAAACACTAATTGGTACAGCAAATGGTGCTGGCTGATGTGATAAAAAAGGAAATGATCAATTTAAGAAGCAAGTTAAAATGTTAAAAATGTGGCTGAGTCTTCCTAAAAAGAGAAGTGGAACAACAGAAGCAAACATAATCAATGTCCCACTTCAGTGAAAAAGATGGGACATAAGAAGAGCCTCTGCTGCCTTTGACTCAGCTTTAATACCCAAGAGAAAGGAAGTGCTCTGAGGACTAGCACATAGCAGAGGTGGCTGTCCTCACCGGCCCCAGAGAAGAGCCTCAGAGACACCAGCACAAACAAATACGTACTAAGAACCTTCCACGTGTCAGGCACTATTCTAGGCACTGGGAGTACAGCAGTGAACAAAGACCTCTGCCCTCATGGAACGTATATTCCATAGCAGCTTTAGCTGAGGAATCCACTGTGAGTCATTTTCCAGATTAAACAAGTGAGGAAACTGCTTCAAAAGGCAGGCCTTACAGGCCTAAGACATTCCAGGTAAGAGGCAATGGCTCTTAGAGGGTCTCAGAAAAGCTTATAGCTAAATATTCAGGGGTTTTCACCCACAACTTTGGTTGCTTGACATCTTCCACGGTGGGAGTATTTATATCAAAGAAATTGGCAAATTCTATATAAATCAGGGCTTATTTTTCCCCCTCAGAAAGCCAGCACACCATTGCAATGACTGCACACAAGAGGAAATGTGAGTGTGTCCTTGAGTTGACAGAGACACAGGGGAAAGAGATAGTAAAGGGTTTTAAATATACAGAATGAGGAAGACAGAAGCTTTCAGTAAATCCTGGAGCACCATTAAAAATCTCTGAATTTCGAAAGAGACAGGGAAGGTTTCAATTTTCAGATATGATATGATAAACCTAGGCCATAAATAACCTCTTGATGAAAGACTATGTAAAGTTCACAGGTCAAAACTATAGAAAACTAACATATAGGCTGAGAAGTATTCAGACAAGGTGGATATCAATAAGATTTTCTTTCATGTTTTCTCAGTGCTCCCTCCTTCCCTCAAATACTGCTAGGCCTCAGCCAGGATCTTCACTGGCAGGTGCCAATTTCGTGTGTATGTCCTAGAATTCCAAGAACTTTTATTTTGATCAAAGTAGACATTCATCATGATTTTGGGCTGCCGATCATCTGACCTTCTTCTCCCTCCTTAAGTGTCTTGGTGGGAGGCAGAGTCTACCTCCTGTTATAAAAGCAAAAAATGCCACTTACTTTCCCAGTTTCCCTCACAGCCAGCCATGTGACAGATGTGCAGCCACATGACCAAGGCTCAGTCAGTGATATACACCCAGCCTGGACTTTGAATCCTGACTCAGAGATGCCCAAATGCAGGCCCAAGAGACAATTCCCCATGACAATGGGCCCACAGCCTGGATGCTGACCACAGTGTCTTCAGGGAACCAGTTTATAGGTCATTCTACTCAAGCCAGATTTTCCAGTCTTCCCTGCAATTTCCCCAACTGCCCAAAGAACTATCAATAAATTCCTTCTCTGCTGAAATCAAGTCAAGTTGGTTTCTATAGCTCACAACCTAGGGTCAGGACCAATATAATTGGTCTAAATGCCCAAGAAGCCAGCATATTTACTCACGTTTTCTGAGTTTCTTGGGGTGGAGCTGGTGCTGGGTAATCTTCTATGTCCTGTTAACCCTTTGGACTCTAAAAGTAGAACATACAAGAGATAGTGGCTGTAACAGCTGAGGTCCCCACTCTTCCCAGGCACTGAATGGGACCCCTGGGCTGAGGCTGAACGGGATGAGAGTTTGTGGAGGAGAAAACTGCTGACACCCATTCTGACAGTTTTGATGCACATGGCAGGCAATGACACCTCCTAACAGCTGCCTGGCTAATGGGATTGTAATATGACTCCCAATTTTAGAAAGGTTAACATGTGAAAAAAAAATTCACATCTTAAAATTAATGAAATACTGTAATGGAAGAAGGTAATTTGGGACACTTCAGTTTTATTAGCATTGCATCACTGCCAAACATTGTATTGTCATATGTTTATATTGTCATTTGATCCTTTGTATATCTTCTGGTAAACCAGTTGGACAATACAGCTGAGCAAATATAAGCAGGAAAGAGGATAGTGATGAGTTTTCACCCTAGGATGCAGTTAGCACTGATAATTTAAAGAACTGTGCTGCTCCCATTTCAGAGCCTTCTTGGAGTCAAGGCTAAACTACTCATCAGTGGTTGAAGGAGGGACTCAAAGGAGCAGTGGATGTTAGGGGATGAAGTGTGGAGGTTAGCCTCATAAACGCGGGAGCAGGACAGCAGGCGTCTAATCCTCACCTCAGGGAAGTTCACTACCAGGACAATAGAGTTATCTCTTTCCCTCTCTCCATCCCTTACTAACCATGTGCCAGTCATGTTCTGATTGCCCATTCCCCACCCTTTTCTAACTGCTACAGACAGCATTCTCTGGCTTCCTATGGGTTTGGTCCATGGGAGGGAGTTTAGAAGGTGGGAAGAGCAAGTAGGCAGAATATTTATCCACCCTCGGCACAGACTGCCCCCACCCTCCAGGCAGTAAGGGCCATAGTTTAGACACTGGCTCTTTTCCTCTGCCACATTCCTGTTGGGCAGCGCCTGTACTTGGGCTATAGCTCTCACTAAGTGCTGGTAAGAGCTCCCTCCACCTCTCCCTATTAGAATGTCCCTGTATGTAGTTCCTGGATGCTTGTACATTCCTTGTAGGTACCCTTGACCTTGCCCATGCCTCTGCAAATAATCCCTTTGCCATATTCCCTTAAATTACCTCTTTGAGTACACTATTTGTTTCCTGATGAAACACTCAGTCCTTTCCCCAGGAGGAGTGACTTACAGATAGCTTGGGTGCCTTTCTCATCTCTTCCTTTCTGGATCTGTGCCCCCTGCAGCAGCCACTCAGTCCTCTCTCCTATATGACACAATCTTATTGCGCCAGGTTCAGTTTCTGCAATAGGGAGGCCCGCAGTGGGGACCAATATGTTAAATTCAGGAAGTAGATAATAAAAAGTCTAGTTTTGTCTACAGATCAAAGCTGTATTCTACAATCCAGTGTAACTGATAAAAATGTTGACATTTTGATCCCTAAGATCTATTTCTCAGTTGGTTCTGAACCCAGAAGATAGGGGGCATTATTCATTGGTCTCCTTAAATCCCAACGACCACTCTCAAATTTATATCTTCAGTTTCAAACCCACATGAGACCTGTCTTATTGTTTCTTAAGCTGCTCAGATAGATCATCCACCCAAACATGCCCTATTTTATTCCGCTGCATTGCTTTCTACCCAACTGCTCATGCCAGAAACCTGAAAGCCATTCTTGACACCTTCTTTTTCACTCTTATATACACACATGAATACTGTAGAGCCTGTCTGGGAAAAAATTATTAGACAATTCACTGGTCCATCATCACTGTTATAACCTCGGTACAAGTCACCATTAACTCTTGCTTGGCCCATAGTAACAGCTTCCTAAAAAGTTTTAAGGTGGAAGCAAACTAAAGAGACAGAAATTAGCCCATTTTCTACAGTCTCAGATGTGTCCTGAAGCTTCCAGTAAGTCCAAAATACCTTAGAAATATTCATTCTAGTTTCAAAGGGCTAGAATTTAGCCCTTTTTCTAACAGTAAGTGACATTTTTAAATGTCAGCACCTAACTAATGTATACAGGCCTTAAACCAACAAAAAAATAAGTGTTCAAGTGTTTGGAGCCATGGGAACCATGAAGGGTGATGCTCTCTATTTGTTCCAGATTTGAAAGTGTTCCCTAGGATGAAGAATGAGCTAAATCTGGTGGCTGTAAATAACACATCACTGTCCTAAGATTACATAATAAGGAGAATACCTTTGGCCCAAGGATCCTTCAGGGCTCTCTGCCCAAAGCAATTGCTACTCCAAGTTGAACTGTGTACCCCAAAAAGATATGTTCAAGTCTTTATGTTCAAGTCTTAAGCCCTAGTACCAATAAATAGGATCAGATTTGGAAACAGGCTCATTGCAAATGTATTTAGTTAAGATGAGGTCATATTGAATTAGGGTTTGACTTGTATCCTTATAAGAGGAAAAGCAACACAGACACAGATACAGAGGAAGACAGCCATAAGAAGACAGAAGCAGTGGTTGGAGTTATGCTGCCGCTAGCCAAGGAGCACCTAGGACTACCAGAAGCTAGAAGAGGCAAAGAAGAATCCTCCCCCAGCAGCTCTGGAAGGAACACGGCACTGCAGCGTCTTGGCTTCAGATTTCTGGCCTTTAAAACTGTGAGAGGATACATTTCTATTGTCTTAAGCTACCCAGTTTGTGGTACTTTGTTATGGAAGCCCTACAAAACTAATAAACCAGCCTTTAGGAATTTAGTACTCTACAGCAGGCAAACTATGGTCCATAGGCCACATCCAGCCCACTGCCTGTTTTTATACAGCCTGTGAACTAGGAACTCTTTTTTTTTTTTTTTTCAGAAGAACTTTTGAAATCAATTTGAGTATCCAGAACACTAACTTGAAACAAAATTAAGTGAAATGTTACCTCCCAAAAAAGAATTCCATTCTTCTCATTAGCATACCTGTGTTACAAAAAAAAATCATAGTCAATTATTACTATATTTTAAATTTCATCATTTAAAAATGTGTGGAAATTTATTTTCTTGTTATATGAGTACCTACATAATATCTATGAGTTTGCTTCTTGCAAAACCTAAAATATTTTCTACTTGGCCTCTTACAGAAAAAGTTTGCTGAATTCTGCTCTACAGGAATCACAGGATCATCTTCTCATTAAGCAGCAGTGAAAACATTTTAATTATGATAAAGAGGCTTGGTTTTTTATGTATTCATTTTACATAAACTTTTTTCTCATGTTACTATTTGAAATAACAGCTTTAACAAGATATAATTCACACATCCTATAATTCACCCATTCAAAGCAATCAATTCAATGGTTTTTAGTATATTCAGAATTTTATAATCATCATCACAATCAACTTCAGAACATTTTCAGGACTCCAGAAAGAAGTTTCATACTCACTGTACTCATTAGTTCCCAAGCTCTTCCAGCCCTAGGCAACTACTAATCTACTTGCTATAAAATTGTCTATTCTAAACATTTTCATATAGAGTTGACCCTTGAACAATGCAGGGGTTAGGGGCACAGTCAAAAATCTGCATATGATGTTTGACTCCCCCAAATCTTAACTATTAATAATCTACTGTTGACCAGAAGCTTTGATAACATAGTCAATTAACACACATTTTATATATTGTATTATATACTTATTCTTACAATAAAGTAGACTAGTAAAAAGAAAATGTTAAGAAAATCATAAAATATATTTATAGCATTTATTGAAAAAATGTGCGTGTACATGGACCTGCGCACTTCAAACCCGTATTATTCAAGGGCCAGATGTACATTTTTCGTGTTACTTTTCTACATTTGCTTTGGTTGATCTTAATTTTTATTCATTTTCTTTCCATATTTTATGACAAAAACAAAAAAATACCAGAAGTGTGAGCTGTAGAAGGCTTAGATTTCTCTGACATCCCTTTCCCACCATGAAACTGAGCCCACAGATATGGCCCCTCTGGCTGCATGTCCTATGTAAACGAAAAATGTCCTGGACTTTCCTTTACAGAAATGTGACAGGGCTAAATGTCCTAAGGTCAGGACACTATAACCCAGTGCACAGGGATCTTAAACCTCCCAGTTTGTAGTTTTTGGAATTGTGACGTCAGAAATAAGCCCAAATACCTGTCATTGATTGTTGGTAATATGAATCTCTGAAATAGGAAGAAAAAGTGGTAAGAAGAAAATTACTTATACAAATTGCCCTTGAGAAATATGGCACAATCTTTAAATATTTCATATAACTAAAGTGAAGTTCTTTCAGAATCAAGTTTTAAAAATCTTATTTGGCCTCATCCACTAAAGATTTGCTTTTATTATTGGTAATAAGTCCTCTGACTGGAAACCACCTCTTCACCTTGCTTGCCATTGTAATTAGCTACAATGACTCCTAATGGGCCCTTGGGTTTTTTTCCTTACTCATTAAAGAGCCATAGCATTTAAATCACCTCATCCATTGTTCCGGTTATCTATTGCTGCATAACAAACCACCCCAAAGCTCACTGGCTTAAAACAAGGATGAATTTATCATCTCTCACGGTTTCTGTGGGTCAGGAATTCAGGAAGAGCTCCACTGGGTGGTTCTGCCTTTGGATATCTCACGTAGGTGCAGTCAGTGGCAAGAGCTAGAAGAGAGCACTGAGTGAGCTTGAGGTGGCTGGGCAACTCTCTTCATGTCAAGGGGCTTCTCCACGTGGTCTGTCTGCATGGGTTAGCTTATGCTTCCTCACAGCATGGTGGTCTCAAGGTGGTAATACTTCTTACACAGTGGCTCATGGCTCTAAAGCGGGATCCAGCAAAGCAGGCAGAATGCGTACCACTTTTTATGACCCAGTCTGGAAAGTCACATAATGTCATTTCTGCCATACTTTACTGGTCAACCAGTCACTAAGATTTGGCCCAGATTCAAAAAGAGGGGCCACAGAATTCACCTCTTCATGGGAGGAGGGTCAAGGAATTTATTGAAAGTTTTTACAACTGCTGTTATTTATGCAGAAGACATTCTTTGGTTTATGCAATAATTACTTTGGTGAGAGACATTATTTCTCTCTTCCTTTTACTTCTTGATTTCTCCTCTTTCCTGCTGGTCCCCTTAAAATATTTGTAAATTAAAGAGTTCAGCTCTAAATAGTTTACTTGGTACTTATGTGTTCTGTAGATAAATTCTTGCACCAGACCCAAATATTTCCGGCTGTTCTGTTCTACTCTGCTTACTTCCTGTTTGGTTGACTTATTTCCTGTACTCTTGTCAAAGGGCTTTGTCAAAGTAGTAAACTTCCATTTTGGCCTAGGCACTGTGTTCTATTTCTGAATCTGCCAGTGGTCTTGAGCAACAGAATGCATAGAGTAACTGTTATAATACAGGAAGTGAAAATTAAAATATGCCTTAATATTAATAGAATGCCCATTTTAAGGAAATACATATTTTAGTAGAGACTATTTTCCAGGAGCTGAGAACTCAGTTCTCAGTGGTCAACTACTCTGGGCCACGGGTTGGACCACTGAAGATCTAGCCCCAAATATCTTATTTCCAAGTGATTATAAGCCTAGCTAGAATTCTTTTAGGGACAGTTCTCTCTCTCTTAAATTGTTTTGGCCTGCAAACACCACTAACCACAACTAAACTGGTTTAAACCATGAGGGAATATTTATTATCTCATATAACAAGGATTCTGAAGTGGTATAGTTCCAACTCAGCAGCTAACTATGTCATCAAAAACTCAGATTCCTTCTAAATCTTTCTGCTTTAGTATCTTCAGCATGTTGGCTTTATTTTTAACTCATGGTCCTAAAATGGCTTTTATAGTTCTATTGTTACATGCAGACACAGCAGTCCAGGGAATTCCTGGGAGTCTCTTTTTATGAATGAAAAAAACTTTATTCTAGGATCTCACCAGCAAATTTCCCCTCCTGTTACATCGGTCAGAATTTTATCATTCCTAAACCATTCTCTGGCTGGAGAATGGGATCACCGTGATTGACTTAAAGATACACTTAGCATTTATAGCAGGGTAGACTACCCAGACAAAATCATCATTCTATTAAAAGGGGGAAAGGGGAGAAAGAATGATAAACAAGGGGCCTTTTAATATTTGGATTTACTGTAATACAGAGGGAGAAATTCCCATCCCCGGAAGTTTCTAGATCATTAAATGGCACCACAATTGATATAGCTGTTCAAAGCAGAAACCTGGCGATTCTCCTTATCTGCATCTCCCATTTGTCAATTCCCCAAAGCCACCGATTAATCCAAGTACTTATCTTCCCTCTCCTCTATTATAATTATTTTCCCTACTAGAAGCCTGCCTCTAGTTTTACAGTTCCCACAATCCATCTTTTACAGTTGAGAGGGTAAGATTTCTCTCATGGATTATCAGGGTGTTCTCACTTGAGCACAAATGCTATAAATGGAGCTGGATGCCACTTTTACTGTCCACTTCCTCCAACACGTGAAATTTGTTTTCTGACTGCCCAAGTATGAAAGAGTTCTAGTGCAAGGGGGTTCAAGAGACAGATGTGAAACTGAGGACAGTAGAGGAGATGGGATGGCATCTGTTGCTACCATCAGCCTGATGAGAGTTTAGAGTCACAGCAGAAAGAGTGTTAGAGCCAAAAGATAAAGGAATTGTATTCCTGATAGATTCTGTGAGAGGCTTTGAGCACAAGTAGTCCTTTTTGAAGCCTCAGTGACGAAGTGTGACATAGTGTTAAACGAAGGGGAGGTCTTCTGGGCTCAGCAGAGCAGGAGAGAAGATTCCATGATCTATTGTGTTCTGTCTCTATTGCAGCACTACCTACCTTATCCTGAAATGGCAGATCTGTGTCTCCACTATAGTCCTTGATAATGGGACATAATTTCTCCAATTTCTCTTTTATATATCTAGTGCTTGGTAGTGTTAGGAATGTGGTAAGTACTTAACCACTAATTCAACATTTATTAATTTTCATTTATATATAGAGCAGCCAACAACCACTTAGAGAAGTGATGTGTTTAAGATCATATCAAATGTCTGAGGCAAAAAAATGTATTAAACATATAACCAGTAATATGAAAGTATAATTTTATAATTTATAATATTGTTCTATCACTTTTAATAAGCACTAAATAAATGTGTAGGTTTATTATGAAAATGAAAAAGTTCCATTCAGACTATGCAAAATTAGTTTAATATATTTTTGAATCGATTAGTTTATAGTTTGCTGTAAAGATTAGATGAAATATTTAGATTATTATTAAAGTTAGGCTTGTCCTCAATCTCAGTTGTTAGATAACAAAACATGCCTTTTTTTCCCATGCAGTAATTTAGAAAGCCCAACCCGCTCATAATTTCCTTTTTTTTCTAACTTTCTTACTCCACAGTCACACAAAATCTGTTTTTTAACCTCATTAAGACCTACTTGGAACTATTCCCAGTTTCTTGGGATATCCATTCTCTAGCCAACTTTCTTCCTTAAAGAGGTTGGTACAAAAACTATGTAGCCACACAGAAAAATGTGAATAGTATAATATAAAGTAAAAAAAAAAAAAAAACAGGCTACCAAATTTTATGTATGTATAGTATTCATGCTGTAGCCATACAAAATATGCAATAAAAGTTATATGAGGATATACTCCAAACCATTAGTCTTGGACATTTTTTGCACAGGGTTGGGGGGTGATATCGTTTTAATTGAGTCTCCTTTTCTCTGCTTTGATTTTTTATCATGATCAAATAATTGTAGAAGAAATAAATCAAAGCCTGCATATGGTAAAGCTCTGGAAGAGAAAACATACACACATACACTTATGTATGCACACAGGTGATATCTGTATTGAGGTAGAATTATAGGTCCATTTTCTTTTCTCCAATATTCCTTTAATATTTTATATGCATATTTTTGATGCTATAATTTTAAAATAAAAATTTTAGCAAAAAATTAAGGACTTTGAATATTATTAAAGAACTTATAAACTGGTTGGCTTGGCTTGCTTTTTGATATTAAATTTATGATTTTGGTTTTTGTCTTAACATAATCATATTCTCTCTCTGCAGGCATAGTTACTTACCTCTTTTGGGGAGAAAGTTGTTAAACTTTGTGCCTTTTTTTTTTTTAGTAGTAGTATCTAATGCCCAATGGCGATATATTATCACTCATATCAGTACTGGAGTGATTCGATGTATAACAATTTATATTTCATTAGCTACTAACTGAGCATCTACAATACTCAGGGCAGTGTACTAACCACTATAGGGAATAAAAGATGAATAAGACACAGTCAGTGCCTTTAATAAAAAAAAAAGTGGAAGGACTGATCTTGACTTTTTCCAGAGATGTTGAATTGAGCACTTTTGGGAAAAGGGATTAAAAGATACAGAGCTTGTGAACCCTAAGCACTCCAGATGTTAGTATTTTTATTAGTAAGATTATGGCTGCTCGATCATATTTAGAAATGCAGTGTGGTACAGAGAGAAAAGATCCAAACTAAGAGTTTGGAGGTTTAGTTTCAAGTCTCAGCTCAACAACTACCTACCAGTTTGAATGTGGGCAAAGTACTTAAACTTTTTGAGCCTCCACTTCTTCATGTGTAAAATGAAAGAATGAACTAAATGATCTGTAGGGTTCCTTCCAACCTTAAGCTGAACATATCTCTGTTGAGGCACATTGTATGATTTCACAGGACATCATATGATTTCAGAAACATCATATGACTTTACGGTAATGATGACTTTATTACCAGTTCTGAAAAATGCTAATTCTAAATCCATACTTGTTGTAATTATTGGATCTCATGTTTTTGAAGCATCAGCTATTGTCATCACAGACACGAAGTTAGTACACCGTGTCATACTTCCAAGCAGTGCTATACATGCAAAACTAACATCTATAATACCATAGGACCTAATGTAAACATAAAGATTAAAATGAAAAAGGCATTGTAAAAATGAATGTTTGATGACAGCTTTTTAGAGTTTTCATGTACCTTTTAGAGTTTTCATGAAATCTCTACTTTTTAGAGATTTCATTTCTCTGAGTGTTCACAAACCTAGTTTCAGTTCCTTAAATGAAAATAGGTGAGTGGGGGCAGATTTCTTCACAGCTATAGTTCATACATTAGGGACTGTCCCTTTCCCCTAAAATTTGCTTTAAAAATGATGGTACATGGACTGGTGTTGGAGGGGAAAAAGGCAAAATTGATGATGGCATGATCTAGGTCTGCTGCCACACTCTACACTACTTATGAATTTTTGAAGTTAATCTATATATTTCATTTTTCCTGATAGCAATTCCTGCTGTATCAAGAGTTTTGCAGATTAGAAATCTGGGACTTTTCTTTGACACCTGGTTCTCCTAAATTCCCTAATCCGGTTGCTCAACACGGCCTATAACTTCTCTGTAATATCTGTTGATTGCTATCCTTCTTCATTTTCACTTCATTTCCATGTTCAATGTATCCTGGTCTGTTTCAGGCTCACATCTGTTTTACTGCAATAACCTCTTAATGGAGGCTTTTTATGCTACCAGTCTGATTTTCCTGAAACACTTGCCTCCATCATAGCACTCTCTAGTTAAAGAACATGCAATATAAAACCGAACTACTCCCAGCATTCTAATCCCTTCATTACCAGATTTTAACCTTATTTCTCTCTTTTTCTTAACATATACTCTTTTCAGGTAATACAATGCTAGCTGCTGTAACAGAGAGACTCAAATACAATGGCTCAAAAAGAAATTCAAATTTTAATTCAATATGAGTTCCAGACTGCTCCACGCAATCACATAGGTTCCTTCCATCTTTTTTCTCAATCATAACTTCTAGGACATTGTCCTCAATAACTGAGTTGAATGAATATGCATCACAGGACATCTTTTTTAGCCCGAGGGAAGGCAAAAAAGAAGCAGGCTTGAGGTATGAAAGTCTCTGCCTTGGAATGTGTGGGCACATATCTCTATTCAAGGGAAACAGAGATAAAATGCAGTTGAGCAACTATTTATCAAGCTACAATTAATACAGAAAAAGAAGAGAAGTCAGCTATCACTGTCTGCCTGCCGCACATCCTCTGCTTCAATTGTCCAGGTCTCTCCAACAGTCAGTTTTTCTTTTTTTTTCCACTTAACCAATGACTCCCACCCTGCTTAAGTATCATCTCTTCCTGTGAGTTATACAGTCAATTTCAAAGAATGCTTTGGTATGCTGAAGAAAGTGGAAATGATTCCAGGACTCTTCAAAATTGATTTAGAGGTCCTATTCCTTGTTCTTTAGGAGCTGTCTTCCCCTCAACTTTTGTCTATTACAACCTCTTAAATTCAAGTGAATTTCAGGGGTCTCAAACAATACTCATGCAGTAGGTAAGTACAGGCATATCTCATTTTAGTGTGCTTTGCTTTATTGTGCTTTGCAGATACTGCATTTTTTTACAAATTGAAGGCAAGACCCTTCACCTGCAAAAAATTATGAACCACTGAAGGCCAAATACTGATTAGCATTTTTTAGCAATAAAGTGGGTTTTTTTTTTATTAAGGTATATATGTGGCTTTTTTAGACATAATGCTATTTCACACATAATAGCCTACAGTATAGTATAAAGATAACTTTTACATGACCGGGAAAACAAAATATTTGTGACTCTCTTTATTGCAATATTCACTTTACTGCGGTGGTCTGGAACTGAACTCACAATTTCTCCAAGGTATGCCTGTAAACAGGAGAGTGGCAGTAGCAGGTGCAGACAAAACCCAGTCCTAACAGTTGAGTCCAGGTATTGCAACCATTTGTCCTGACTTGCAGTACACTAACTGGGACTAGGCTGCTGCCTCGATAAGCCTTAATTTCTTGCAAAGCAACGTTGTAGCCTAAACTGATGTAAAATATGTGCAAAACTGTGTAGCAGAGGGAAAGAGACATAGATAAAAGGAGTATCAAAGAGAAGCATTTGGCAGTGTTCATCTAGAATTCTCTGGAGAGACACAATGAGTGAATCTGACTGACAGGATCACTCTGTTTATTAGAGAAGTGTGAAATAACTGCTTATGCACGTGGAAGTGTTTAGGGAGAAGTGTACCAGTATCTATAATTTATTTTGAAATACATAAAAAAATAAATTAATGGACAAAGGATAGATGATAAGGAAAGTATAGATAATTATTAATGATAGAATCTAGTCAGTGGGTATGTAACTGTTCTCTACAAAGTTGAAAATTCTTTCAACTTTGCTGCATGTTTGAAAGTTTTTATAATAAAAGGTGGAGGGGAAGGCCTGCTAACATTTTTTAATGCTTTCCATATGTCAGACACTTTACATTAACTACTCCATTTAGTCCTCATGACAAGCCTGTGAGATGGTTACTACATTACTATCCCTATTTTACAGATGGGCTAAACAAGCACAGAGAAGTTAAGTGACTTGCCCTATACCCACGTTTAAAAAGTGGCAGAGCTAAGATTCAAATCCAGATCCATGTGGTTTGCAAAGCCAGATCCATTAGTCGTGGCACAGGGAAAATTCAACAGACTGTCACAGCCTCCATTAAGTATTATTCAAGATTTAATTTTAAAATTAATTAATTAAAAGATTCTCTCAGTCATTTTGCCTGACTTCTTATCAGTCTTCCTAGTTCTTCTGAAACAACTTGCACCTGGGAAAGAAGTGCCCTGGGCCTAGCGGATGAACTACTACACTTTGCTCAAAAAGCTAGAGTAGCAAGAATATACCCAACAGTATTATTATAATTTTCAACTACTAATGGAATATTTACTTTCCAATATTTCTTTGGTGTCATAAAGCGACAGTGATCAAATTTACTGCCAACAATATCACCATAATTTGTATAACTTTAAGACATAAATATACTAAATGAATATCTATAAAGGTTCTTATTGGTCCCCTGCTGTCATTTAAGATTTTTTACTGGAACATGGTAAGCTGAGTATCATCATTCTGAAGTAAAGCTTGTCAAAATGAGTTCTGAGGGAAAGAATCTTGGGATAGTCAATAAAAATGTGGATTCCAGGGCCCTTCCCCTACCTACTGAAGCAGAATTTCTGGGAGTGGGATCAAAGAATGCGCATTCCAAACAAGCTCCCCAAGTGATTTATGATGATCAAAACTTAAAAACAACTGTTCTTAATCACTGGGGATATTTTAGAAAGCTGTGACCAAAAAGCTGGTTGTCACAAAGATTTGGAGGCACCTCTGGCATTTACTGCAGAGGTGGTTAGGGATGCTAGATGCTCTGCAAGGGATAGTCTAGCAAAGCCAAGAGTTGTCCCCCATCCTCAAGATTTTCTAATGTCTCACTGGACATTCACATTCACTTAGATGAAAAGTCTGTTATAACAATATAAGCCTAAAACACAACTATGTTTTACATATAAACACGAAATATTTTTTGTGTGGTTTTAATAAACATCAAATTTCCAAAGAATGCAACAACTATGTAAACCAAAGGAAGACTGTTTTATTAGAAAACTTTTTAAAAGTTATAAAATCTCAACTCAGACAGCTTACCAATACAACACATCAGTATCAGGGTACACTGGAGCACTTGCATTCAGTGATTCTATGTATAGGCACAAACATTTGAAAACTTCATTATGCCTTTTAACGCAGTCATGCACAAGTGTGTAAGGAAAAACTCAGTTCTCTTCTTGTTTCAACTTTATTCTCACACTGCTACCAAATGCACAACACTTCTGATACCAGATGTGTGTTTTGTTTTGTTTTCTCACTACCTGTGACACTACCTGGGTGTCTTACAATTTAATTCAATTCTGATACTATCTACCTGGAGGTAGCATCAGTTCCCACAGATTACAGACTCAGTCCCAGACTGCCACCCACTTCAGATGCCAGTCTCAAGTGGTAGGTACCCGGGTTACCGACAACTTCTGTCCAACTTGGCAACAAGGTTCTCATGGCTGCCTTCCTTTTGAATTCAAATATTTGTTAGAACATGTAAGGTAGATTATATCTATGAATTTCACTTCAGGATAGTTAAGGGGATGTTACAAATACAAGTTATAAACGGTGGACACTGATCTGAAAAGGCAGAGAACTACTGCTCTTGATACTAAGGAACATGTCTTAAACATATAAAATCTTTTTTTTAAATGATGCAGTGATGAAGACATTACATTCTTCAAGAAACAAACAAATCTGATTAGTAAATGTATATGTTCTGGGTCTATGACCTAGATTACTAAAGAGTGAGAGTGATAAAGTGAAATTCTCTTTAAGAGATTTTTTGTTGTTGAAAGAATTAAAAAGACATTTGTCATCAAATTAAATAGAAATAATTATAACAAAATTTCAGAATAAAATCAATCACTGTGGTCCCCTATAGGTTCGGAAGGGCTAACCAAATGCAAGGTGTACAATATACCATACACAAAAGACAACATTCGATAATCCAACCAGACTCAAGGAACAAAGGCACTGATCTCTAGTCAGGATAATCCATTCAGCAAATATTGAACATCTGCCATGTGCCAGCCATCAGGAAGAAGAGAGTCCCTGCTTTCAAAGATTTTATAGTTTAGTAAGGGAGCCAGGCGCACAACTTGTAATACAGTTGGTAAACAGGATAATAGATAAAATGCTTTTTTATGTTGCACAGATGTTGGAGGTCACTGAGAGGGGGTAACCACTGGCTGATCCTCAAGCTGGGCAATCAGAAACTTCTTACCCCAACTCTGTCCTTGGAATGTATGATTAGCTTACCATTCCCACAACAGAAGCCATTTCAAAGATGTGGCCTTGAGAAATAAGGTGTTGGTGAGACCATGTGGATGGTGTATGTGAGTGAACCATGTTACGGCCTCTATATAGACTTCTAAGATTCTGACAGGTAGGTGCAGAGATCTTGCCTTGTGGCTGCCCAAGACAGGCCTCCTAAGTAAGTTCTCTTGCTTATTAAACCTGCCACCTATCAATTTAGAGTGTTTTGCCTCTTCAGTCTTTCCTTGCCCTCTATGTACAGGGGCCAGTTCTGAATTTCACCTGGGAAACTCTGGAAGTTGCTAACTAACAACGGAGAAGAAACAGCCTATCTGGACAGGGGAATCTTAAAAGGATGAGTAGGAATGAACCAATTAAAGAAATGGGTGTTAGGCAGAGAGGAGGAGGGAAGTGGTGAGCAGGGTCTCAAGGTATGGCTGTGCAAGTTGTGTGCCCCTCAGGGATAAAGTTATTCAAAGCTTTTCAAATATTTTTAAAAATTGAGGTATATAACAAAGTGCACCAGTATAGCTCAATTTTTAAATACATGTAACACATGTCAAAGATAAACAAAGCTGGACACTAAAGTGATAAAGACAAATTTTACTCAGTAACTATTTAAACGGAGAAGAGAGCACAGTATAAACTGAACTTGACTTTGATTTGTACTGAAGTGACTGTGTGTTTTCAAGGGAGGAGGGAATAGAGGAGGGGATAGCAGTCAATGAAGTAGAAATTTATAAAAAATGGGAAGGGGAGTTAGTCAATGTGATTAGGCCATCTGCATTTGTTAACTGGCATTTATTGAACGTAGGCTCCTACCCCTCCCACAGAGACTGGGAGACAGGGGTCCTGTCTTTAAGTTTTGGCTGCAACAATAAAGTCTTTTGGCAGCCTTGAGCTTTCCCAAGCAGCAATCTAAAGGGGCTGAAGTCATCATCTTAGGGATGTAGCCTGGAGCTGTTAGGAACTTTGCTAGTGTTTGTTCAAGTGTCAGTGTGGGGTGGGCAAAAATAATTTGTACTGAGTCTACCTTTGTTGTAGGTCAAGGATGAGGCCTAGTGAAGAAGAGGCTCAGAGAAGCCTGGCTATAATTTAATCAAGGAGAAAGTCTTTGTCACCCACCACCCAGATCAAGATATAAAATGCTTCTAGCAACTCAGAAGGCTCCCTTGGGCCATTTCTCATCAATATCCACCCCCAAAGGTACCCAATATTCTGCCCTCCATCACAATTAGTTTTAGTTGTTTTTTGAACTTCATATAAATGTATTCACACGGTACGCAGTCTTTTCTGTGTGGCTGTTTCACTTATGTTTATAAAATTTACCCATATTGTTGTGTGGCAATAATACATTCTTTTTCATAACTGGGGAGAAATCCATAGTATGAATTTACTGCAGTTTACTTACCCATTTTGCTGTTGATGAACATTTGTTTTCTTGTTGTTGGGTAATATGCATAAAGGTGCTTTAAACATTCTTGCCTCTCTTTTGGTGGAGATAAACACCTTTTTTGTGTTTGGTATATACCCAAGTAGTAGAGGCAGTCCTCGACTTACAATAACTTACAATTTTTTGATATTACAATGGTGTGAAAATGATATGAATTACATAGAAACCATTCTTCAAATCTTGAATTTTGATCTTTTCTTGGGCTAGCAATGTGCAGCACGATATTCTTTTTTGATGCTGAGCAGCAATAGAGAAATGACTTTGCCCAACTGTAGGCTAATATAAGTGTTCCGACAAAATTTAAGGTAGGCTAGGCTAAGCTATGAAGCTATGATATTTGCTAAGTTAGGTGTACAAAACGCATTTTTGACTTAAGATACTTTCAACTTACAATGGGTTTATTGGGACATAACCTACCATAAGTCAAGGAGCATCTGTACTGTTGGATCATAGACTATGTATATTTTAGGTTTACTAGATACTGCCAATTTTCCAAGGTTGTTGTACCAATTTATATTCCCACAAAAAAATTTTACCACCTCAGTAACATCTGGTATGGTCCTTTTAATTTTAGTCATTCTAATGAAGGCGTGGCAATATTTCATTGTGGTTTTTACATACATTTCCCTGATGTCTAGTGATGCCAAGCACCTTTTTATATGTTTATTAGTCATCTGGCTATCCTCCTTTGTAAAGTACCTATTTAAGTCTTTTGCTCACTTAAAAAATTGGGTGGTCTTTTTCTCATTGATTTGTAGGGTGGATATGAATGTACCAATTGTGTCCTTTGGGAAGCAGATGCCAATATGAAATGAGCATTGCAAGAGAGTTACTGGGAATAACACCTATGAAAGATAAAAGGGAAAGTAAGAAGGAATAGGCAGGGAAAGTCTTCAGCTACAGGTCTGAAACTTGTGAAAAGAAAGGGGGAAGTAAGGAGAATTTAATAGGAACAGGGTCAGATAGAGATGCATCTCTGAGAAAGCCTCAGCCAGCCCAATGGGGAGCCCTGACAGAGATTATCACAGAGAAGTCCTGCGCTGGCCAGAGACAGTGAGCCCTTGTACTACCACTGTGCTCGTAATTGGCTTGGTGCTTCCAAGGAAACGTGACGTTGGTTTAAAAGTTGAGGGAGATTCTCTCTAGAAAAGAGATCTGAGCAGAGTATCTTCAAGGATACCACGGTTCTTTGTCAGATGTATGTATTACAAGTATCCTCTTCTAGTACATGGCCTGGTTTTTCTCTTAGTGGCATTTTTTAGTTAATTTTAATTAAGTCCAATATATCTTTCCTGAGGTAGCTCTTATTATGCAATGTTTAAGAAGTTGTTGCCTATCCCAAGGTCATGAAGGTTTTCTCCTATGTTTTCCCCTAGAAGTTTTATTATTTTACTTTTAACACTTATGTCTATGATCTATTTTAAGTAATATTTTGGTTATGGTGTAAGGTTTTCCAGATTGACGTTTTCCACATTGATGACAAATTTGTCCCAGCATCAGTTAATGAAAAGATCTTTCCCCGCAAAGGACTGCAGTGGAGACTACTATAAACAAGTGAATGTTATAAACAAGGCTTTGTTTCTGGATTTTCTAACCCATTGTTATATTTGTCTAAATTTGTGTAACTATCACACTGTATTTCTGTATTTTTATAATAAATCTGGATATATGGTAATGTACATTCTCCAGTTTTATTCTTCAATATTAGCTTGGCTATTTTAGGATAGTTGCATTTCTACATACATGTAAGAATCACTTTGTCAATTCCAACAAAAAATATGCTGGAGTTTCTACTGAGATTCATTAAATCTATATAGGTTAATTTGGGGAGAACTGACATTTTAATAATATTGAGTCTTTCAATCCACAAACATAGCATGCCTCTAGGGAGGAGCATTCTAGGCGGAGGGGAAAGCATGAACAAGGGCAGAGAGACAAGAAATTGCATGGCTTCTGGAATATGAGAGGCTACGAATCAGTTCACTGAGTTGTAAAGTACAAGGCATGATGAGGCTGATGATAGAGGCAGAGGCCAGATTATGGAGGAACTTGTCAGTCACGTCCAAGAGTTTGGATCTAAAGGATGGTTTTAAAGCACAAAAGTGGCATGGTCTGATGTGTATTCATACAGAGGATTCAATCAGAAAAGGGTGTGAATAGGTTTGAATGGCTTTCAAAGGGGACAAAAGTGTAGACAGGCATAACAGGAAACCATTCCAGTAGTTAAGGTTAAATATAATGATCTGAACAAGAGCAGTAGCAATCAAGATGGAAAAGGAAGAGGTTCACATTTGGTCGGTAAAATCACTAGGATTTGGTGATTAGATATTGTGGGTTTGGTGGGGGGATGGTGAGAAAGAGTCAAGATGGTTCTCAATTTTCTAACCTGTATTATCAGTAGATGGTGGTATAATACAGGAGTAAGAGTAAACTTGGGAAGAGATGTTGAGTAGGTTGAATTTGGGATGCCTATGAGTCTCCCCACTCATGGAGGTGTCTAACAGACAAGTGGACATATAGGTCTGAAGCACAGGGAAAGATCCAGAACGGATATATGGTCCTGGGAGTATGGGTAAAATCATGAGAATGGATGAGATTACCCAAGGACTGTGTTGTTATGTATTCCTCCTCCATATTTCCATTCAGACTTAAATTTTCCTAGTTCTTTGTCTTATTTTTCATGTTACCCATTGATATCCCCTGGGTTAAAAATCATATCAGAAATACTGTTTACTGTTCTAAAATTACATTTATGACCACGAATTTCAAATGAACATTCAGTACAGCCAGATATATCTTATAAAGTTCCACTTTCATAGACCACATTTTCAGCTTCTCCTCTTCCTTGAACCTATCATTCCCTTGCTGCCTTTGACTCTCAGTTGAACTTTACCTTATGCTTCACTATATATATATGTATATATATATATACACATATATACACACACATACATGTGTGTATGCATGTGTGTGTGTATGTGTGTGTGTGTGTGTGTGTGTGTATATATATAGCAATTCGACTACCTCATTTTCATACCATCAAGTCTACCAGGTCCTCTGCATCTGCTGTCTTCCTTCCTGTTACTGCGAAAGTATCTCCATTCCAATCTACATCCAGGCCCATATCCTGTGCTCTAAATTTCTTCCTTTCTCCCTTCCTCTATCATCATCCATTTCTCCTCCACTACTGAGTCAGTCTCATTTTTACAAAAACAAAAGAAAATTTCAGTGCAAAGAGTGCTAGTGCTCACTGATATCCACTTTCTTCTCTTCTTCCTGGGCAGACAGCTAAATTACATTTCTCAAATTATATTTCTCAGCCCCCTTGTGGGGGCATGGAAAGAGACTATGACCGGAAATAATGTATTCCACTTTCAGACCTGGCCCATACAAATTTCCCATTCGTGATTCTCTACTCTCTTTCCTTTTCCAAGGTGACTTTGAAGGCCACATACTGGTGCTACAAGATTGAAGGCACTTGGGTCTCTGGGTTATTCCTGGAAGAAAGCCATTCAACTCACATTGGAATGTGACTCAAATGATGAACTTTATGTTAACCTGTTGAGATTGCAGTTGTCAGTGATAGATCTTAGCCTAATAAAACTCCACATCCCCCTCCAGCTATTCCCCGCTTGTTTCTTTTAACACTCTTTGAAGAGTTGTCTATAAGCATTTCCATCATTCTCTTCTCAATTTCCTCCATTTCAGCCCTCATTCCCATCATTCCACTGATATGGCTCTTATCAAGGTCATTAATGACCCTCATCTTGCCAAATCCAATGTCATCACTTTATTTTCATCTTTTCCAATCTCTCAGCATCATTTAACACAGCTGACCACTTTTATTCTTTTGAAAACACTGAGACATCACAGTCTTCATTTTCCTCCTACTTCACTGGCAGCTCCTTTTTCTTTACCAGTTCTCTAAGATTTGGAGGATCTTGAGGCTCTTTTCAAATTTATCTGCACTCTTCCTTTAGGTGGTATTATCGTAAATGAAATGCTACTGACTCCCAAGTCTTTATTTCTAGCCCATATCTCTCCCCTTAGCTTTAGTTATGCACATTCAACTGTCTACAGGGATGTCTATTAGGCATCTGCAATGTAACGTATCTAAAACTTAACTCCTAATTTTCCTTCTCAAACCTTTTTCTTCATCAACCTTCCTTTTTTACCTGGTTGCTCAAGCCAAAAATGTGGGCATTTCCCTGATTCCTTTTTTCCCCTCCCACCTGCATCTATCTAATCCATCAACAAGTCCTTTTGGCTGTCACTAAAATATTTTACTAAATCTGACCTCTTTTAACCATCTCCTCCACAAAAACATTAGTTGAAACCACTTTTACTTCTCAGATTACTGAAATCTCTTAATTGCTAATCCCTGCCTCTAGTTAGCCTATACTAATTGAACATCAGCTGGAGTAAACATCTCAAAATGTAATCATAAATCAATAACACTTAAAACTCTCAATAACTTTCTGTCTGCAACTGGAATAAAATCCATCCTTCTTACCATGTGAGATTTGTCTTCGCAATCTCTTTCATACATCACAGTTTGGTTTAATACTTCTTCAATAGTTTCATTCTTTTCTACTTTTCTACATTTTTGGAAAAGATATTTTGGGGTTGATAGGAGATTTTAGGGTCCTCTAGTTTCTGCACTTGCATGGCAGGCTGATATCCCCCCACTTTATTTTAGACAGCAAGGGACAGTGTAAAGAGCATGGAACTTTGGAGTCAGACAACCCTCGGTGTAAACTGCTTTTCTTTTTACCAGCATTATGAATTATGAACTTATCTTCTCTGAAGTATTACTTAATTTCTCTGAACCATGATTATCTCATCTACAAAATGATAATATGTCATATATGAAGTAAAATGACAAATATGAGGTTCTTAGCTCATGAAGTAAACAAAGTTATACTAGATTCCTTTAACACACTAAACTTTCGTTCCATTCCCCCTTTCCTCGTGGGTATCTCTGTCAAACCCCACGAGTGTCCACCCCACTAATCTTGAGCACACTGCATTAATGAGGCAACGAACTCGCAGTGTGGACCTTAAGAGTTTAAAAAGTTTTAGTAGGTAAAGTACGTAAAGTTAACTGAGCCCTCGCAATTTAAGCATAGAGAGGGAAAATCACACTGCGGGGGTCCCCTATGCAAATATATGAATTAAACAGGAATACTGGCGACAGCCGCTTCAGCACTTCCCCTCCAGGAGCACCGCGATGGTCGCGGGGCGCCGCCCGCCGGCGCGGGGGCGGAGATTTGCATGTGCGAAATCGGGAAGAGGGGGAACCACCCATCGAAAACCCCAGGTCTTAGCCCCCCCATCCGGGGAGGGCCGGCGTCACTTTGCCGCCCGGCCCGCCCCCAAGTACTCCCGAGCGGCCGACCCTCTCGACGTCACCGCACCCTCCTACCCGCTTCTGAACTTTAAACCACGCGCCGAAGAACAACCTGGAGGAGGGGGATTTCTCAGGAGCCCGAGGCTTTTGCACGCTGGGGACCGTCATCTCCCGGCTCCCGTGTTCCCTGCGCTCCCGAAGATCCTGCGCTCCAGCCCCGCGGACCGGCCCCGAGCCCTTCGCAGCGACGGGGGCGTTCGCGGGGGCGGGTCACGGGCGCGGGCCACGGGCGCGGAGTGCGCGCCCGCCCGAGCACGCCCCGCCCCCCGCTCCCGGAGGAGGCGGAGGGGTGCAGCGACGTCAGCCGCGGGAAATCCCCCTCCCTCCGGGCGCCGGTGTCCGCGTCCAGCAGGCGCTCGGCTCTCGCTGCGCTCCGCCCCCTGCTCCTGGCTCCCGTACCCTGGACGGGCAACGCCGGGTAATCCGAAGCGCGAGAATTAAGGGGGTGGGAAGGTGTGAGCCACAAACCAGAGGAGGGCGGGAAGGAGGAGGAGGCCCCGGGGGTGGTCTGGGGGACAGGGGGTCCCGCTGGCAGAGGACCGACGGGCGGGCTGACTGACGGCGGCGGCCTCCGGTCCGGACGCGCGGAGCCGAGCGGGGCGGCGCGGCGAGCAGAGCCATGGCCTCCGGTGAGTGATCCTGGCGCCGCGGGCCGGGCCCGGCCGGGGGGAGCAAGGGCGGAGCTCGTCGGGGGTCTCGCTGCTCAGTTTCGGGGGCTCAATTTTGATTGGGGGGCAGTCTGTCTTTAAAGTCTCCTCATCTGGCAGATTGTCAAACTCTGAATCAGTAATCTGGTTCAGGGTTTGCGTGCAAAATCAAAGTCACGCTCTGTAATTTGATGCTGTTATAATAGCCGGAACCTTAGAAATTCCCAACGACTTGGTTTTAGGATTAGGGAAGTAATAAGAATCTAAATGAAGGAGGTCGAAGAGTTCTCGTATTTCAAAGTTGATTTATATCGAAATGGTGGTTTTATTGTTTTAGATGGTTTTATGTTTTAGATCAGGAATGAGGAACCTTCAGACCTCAAAAGAGCTCTGCGTTTTTTAGTTGAATTTCATCAAGTGCCAAGAGGTGATCGTGGTACAAAATGTGTGACTTTAAAAGTCACCTACTGGTCTTTTAATAGATCTTAAGTGGAAATGTTGCTTCAACAAAATGGGTAATTTTTACAGTACAGTCGGTACGTTCTCGTTTAGGGAGCAAAAATCGAGTGTTTTTGTTTTTTTCTTTTCCCTCCTCGTTGGAAAGAAGGGGAAAAGAGGAGTTTTAGAATATCCGTGCTTTAAAATATGGATACTAATGAAAACAGCTTCCAATCGCTTGATGTAAATATTTATTTTCAGTTAATGCGTGAATCTCTTGCTTTGGGAGTAAACGAGTTTACCAAATAACTTAGAGGGCTAGAGTGGGTGGAGTCTCATATATACAGCCATGGGTTAGGTCAGCCTATAACCAAAGAGAAATAAAGTACTGAGTTCGAGTTGGACCTTTATGGGATTCTGGCAAGGTTATTCATAGGTAGAGATGCTTACAAATTACTCCTTAACGCTGTGCTAGGAACCTGAAGAGGGGGGCTTGTTTACGCTTGACCCGCATCCTCCCAACTCTCTGGTACTGTGACCCTCTGTAGAAGGTTGATGTCTAGCAGAGAAGAGGAAGTAGAAAGCTTAGAGGACTTTTTAAAGAGGTTGAGCAGAACAATGCCACAGCTACTGCTTGCTGTAGGCTGAAAAGGAAATTGGGGTGGTTCACATGACATTTGATTTCAGTTTGTCTGTGGTTTTTATGTGCAAATACAAATGGAGTTTAAAATATTACAACTTTCTCTTTACCCACTTCATTGACCCCCAAACTTTCAGATAATCTTTTAAATTCACAAATTCAAAGCACGTTTAGATTAAAACTGCAAAAATGACTTGAAATATTTGGTTAATTTGTTGGTTATCAGAAAGAGATTTTGTGAAAGTAGTAAAGAATGGCGAGCATTATAAGAAAAAAATGGTCAGCCTGCTGGCAGTTTAACCAAATTTTATTAATATATGGCATGAATGTAATACTTCTGATTCTTTCAAAAGAGAGAAAAGAATTGACCATTTATATAGAGATTGTAAGACCTACATCATTTAAAAATGTGACACAATTTAAACTTGTTTAGTGACACTGTATTTTGTGCTGTAGTGAGGACTGATTTTCTGAATTGAAGGGGAAGAAGTTTTAAGGAATGGAAACTTGTAGAATAATCATAAAAAGTTATTTAAATTGTAATTCAGTTGTTTGAAAACTAAGCACATTTTTAAAAAGGAATCTCGGTGTACTTAATCGCTTGTAAAAACCTTAGAGAAAACGAATCACTAAATTATAAATTCCCACCCTGTTTTGAAACAGTAATTTAACCAAGTCACAGAAAAAAGAAATGTGCTAAATTAGTTTATCATCGTCTGGTTTAGGTTCTTTTGTAGTAAGGTAGTATTAAAACCTCAAAAAGTATTTTTATTGATTACCAAGCTCTTAAGACCATTTCTTCATTTCTCCCCGGATGTCATATGTAAATAGGTATGTGTAGTTGAATATGTGATCTGTATAACGTAAAAAGTAACCTCACAATCTCATAAACAAATTACATAAGTACCATGAGTAACCGAGACTTTGAGATATATATGTGTGTGTATATATGTGTGTGTGT
>NW_011888872.1:445863-467317 GCF_000151845.1 Pteropus vampyrus | reverse complement strand
GACATCGGTTAACGAAATCCAATAAGTTTCAGCTGTACATTTTAACTGTAAGGCATATATATATTTACACTGTGTGTTCACCTTTCATAGTTAGATTTCTTTCTGTCACCACATATTTGACCCCCCTTTACCCTGTCTACCTTCTCTTTCTCCCCTCCCCTCTGTAATATTTATTTTAAAATCTGGCATTCTTGATTAAGGCAGATGATATGGCTTTGCCATCTATTTTTAATTTAGTTAAATACCTGAAAAATCTAGGACAGATTTTAAATATTTCTTTACTTTTTCACCCTGGAAGTTAAAATTTTTCAACACTTATTTTTTATATTCACAGCAATGGAATATCTAGTAGTGGAATCTCTATTGCCAAAATCATTTAAATTTTTTCTTTACTATCTTGTGATGCATATATCAGATACTCAACTGAAAATTTTCTTACTTGATTTTTAAGACCTGGTTGAGAGTCAGCCTGATATATTGGAATAAACCTGAACTTGAGCCAATGATGGACCTGGGTTGGTTTTCATTCCAGTTCTGCCATTCTGTGATATAAAAATGGGACTAACTACTGCAGCGTCTTGTGAGGAACAGATGAGATAATGCATGCCCATAAATGTTAGTTTTCTTTTGTAGTGGAACACTTTGGGGACACAAACCTCTAGGAAGCAGGAACCACTAGACACACGTGGCATTTACTGTTTAAGTATCTTGATGATTCTGGAATTTTATGGAACCTTAAAACCTATATTAGTAGACTAGACGCTAGATAGGAAATATGTGTTTCAAGAATATATCAAAAAAGAATGCTCGTTTACTTTTAAACAGTTTGAAATGGTTTTGTGTATGTTTAAACTAGGGGTATAGAATTTGACAGTGATGTTTGGTTGCAGTGTATTTTTTCTCCACTTAAATAATAGTAAGCATTCTGGGAAAAAATGTAAATCAAAAAATTACTTGGTAGATAAACCATGTGTCCTGCTGCTAACTTGATTGATATAACATCCTCCATTTCTTTTATACCTTCTTATGTTAGTTGTTTTCTGTCCTTGTAGGAGTAGGCTTAAGTTTTCTTTGCCCCTTTGTTAATTGCATTTAATTCTAGCTATGTACGAAGTGGTAATTGTAAATTTTGATCATATTTAAGAAGAAATGGAAAAACTCACCTGTGTCTTAAGTTAAAGAAGATCATTACCATGATTCAGTTGGGTTTCTAGGTTTAAGGAAAGAGAATAGATCTAGTTTTCTTTTTCTCCATAGTGAGTACAGCTGATATTTGGAAAAGTATTGCTGGTTCCATTTGCTCGTTTGGGTGTCAGGCAGTCTGCTATCCAGTACTTCTGTGAGGGAGATGCAGTCTCTAGTCAGTTATTCTCAGCTGTGATATTGACACATTGGATTGTTATGAGCATTTGTGTTTTAAGAAATGTTTTTGATGATGGTTATTAATTTTGCAAACGACTTACTTTTTAAATAAGAGCAATTGGAGGCTATAGTGTTTTCCCTCCTGCTTGCATTTGAGTAAGTTCTTTAGAGTAGGTGAGAAAGAGGAGTTAGAAGTAGTCAGAATTCCTCTGCCTAGTTCATCCACCACCCAGCCCATACTTGTATGTGAATTTTTGGATTGCTTCTCTACATGCGTGCGTCATTGTTTCCACTTCTTTATGTTTTAGGGCAATGATTCTTAATCAGGAGTGTATTAGAATTGCTTGGAACGCTTTTTCAGAAACATGTCTGGGCTTTAGATAGATCTGTGTTCCTATTCAGCAGGTCTAAGGTGGGGTCAGGGCATGTATGTTTTGAAAAAGCTACCTAGGTGATTCCGATATACAACCCCAGTATGAACTCTGTTCCAGGAATTTCACTGGATCTACATACTCACTTGTTTATAACAAGATGCATATTTTCTTTAACTAAATTGCATTTATTTTAGGTTATTGACTATATCAGTTTGTATCATATTGTGACTTTATCCCCAGATGCTTTTACAATTGTTGTTCTTTAAATTTGACACCATGGCATCCCAGCTGTCATATTTGCTAATGTCATTTATAATTTCATATAATTTTGAACTTTAGTTTTATTATCTGTAAAATGAGATAATAATTCCTGTTCTGTTTTTATGAAGATTAAAGTTAAGAGGATGAGAAATGAGAAAGTGCTTTAAAACAGGGTTATAATTACGCTAAGATTTTTTTCACTTCCCAATTCTAGCTATAAGGTTTTAGTTTATAATGTGTCTATTTCTGACAATTGATCTATTTTTGACTTTTATTTCAGTGTAATTTTTTATTTATCTTAAAACCTTATGTTTTATTAGAGAGGCACTATGTTTTAAAGTAACACTTTCACATAAATGCAAATAAAAACATCAACATATCTTTCAGACATTTTGCCTGAATTTCAAATGTTGCTTTGGTCTGTACTGGCTTTTTACAATACTAATCAAAATATAGATGCCACTCCAAACTTGCATAGTCTTAGTTAAAGAAAAGTACAGTAATTAACTTGTTTAGAACTGGTTTTAAAGACTTTCAATGCTTTTCAAAACTGTAGTGATTTGAAATAGTCTTAAGAGTACTCATTTTTCCTCAAGTACCTGATTTATATTTTACCTTTTCCATTCCATAGATGACTACATTTCAGCACTTTTTAATCTTTAGGAAGAATTGCAGTTCAGCATAGGGTACTGAGGAAGGAAGTAACTGATACATTGTACTGATACATGATATAAATGATTTATAACTGGGAAGTTTTTTAAAAACATAAGTACAGATAAAGGGATCAGAATGTGAATGGGTATGAGGAGTGTGAAGATGTAGCAATTCTAGTACCTACGAAGCACTATTTTTTTCCATAGCAGTGGAATCTGATAAGGAAAATTTGATTAATCATAAATGTAGTTCTTCAGTGTTTGCATAACTTAAACAAAATGATTTGTATACAAGGCATAGATAAGTAAGATACAGTTCCTGCCTTCAAGTAGCTTGAAGAAATAAAATAAGTAGCTTTTTTTCAAGAAGAAATAGTTTTCCCTAAATTATAGTTATTTGGAGTAATTGCCATAAACAAAATATTATGGTAGTTTAGAGGAGGAGGAGATTATTTCCAGCTAGGGGAATGTACAGTATGACAATAAACTCTGTTACTTGGTTGTAAGACTTTTTACTAATAAAGGGCTTCTACAATAGGAAGAATAGATTTCAAGGTTTTTTAAAAGTACTTAATGTTATGTGATAACTAATATGTCATTTTTATAATTTAAAAATCTTTTTTAAATGTTTTATTTAAACTTTCAACAACTGTTTTTCTGTTCTCTTGTCTGTAGACTTTTTTTTATAAACACACATTCTAGTTTAAGGAAGTATTATGTAACCAATGAAATTATTTGAATTCTCACTATGAACCTGGCACTTTTATTCACACTCCTCCCCCAAAAGTTAGCCACTTACCACTAATGATGTCATTCTATATCAACTTCCCACCAAGACACCTTTAAATAAGTAGTGGGCAGGGATTTGTTTGACCTTTAGTTCAAACACATAAATGATTTAATATATCACTTAAAAAATACTGTTGAGTATTTTGAGCCACTGAGAGGAAAATGTACTTTCTTTTAAATATTCCTACAAGGATGTATAAGCATGTAAAATATTGAAACTGAAATGTGGATTTGGATTATTTGAAATATACAAAGATATATAAGGATGTGAAATTGTGATTATTTATCTGCATGCCTTACATTTTTCAATAAAATTGAAATAAGTCTTATGAACTTGATTGGGTTAAAGTCAGTTTTTTCTGACTCTGTCTTTTGAATAAACAAATAGGTAATAGATTCAAACACAAGGAGTCTAAACCAAATAGAATGAAATTAAAGATGACAGTAATACTTTACTCAGTAACCCAAAGTAGAAACTATGGAGTTATCGATGACGCTTTCTCGTAACCCTCATGTTCAGTTGGTCATCAACTACTGTCCGTTTTATCTTTTAAATAATCCTTCATTCCTATTATCCCTACCATATTCCAAACATACCCTTATCATTGCTCATGTTATTGCAGCAGCCTCTAAAACTGATCACCTTGCTTCTTCTTTTCTCTTTGATCTGTCTATTGCCACCCGAATTCTTACTCAAAAATTCCAGTCTGATCTTGTGATTCCCCTGCACATGACCATTCATTGATTCTCTGTCACTCATAGAATGAAATCCAAATTGCCTAACGTACTCTGGCTTTTGGTTCTCTTTCTAAGGGTGGAAATGTACTCCTCTTCCATTGGGACTGTATTGGTGATTCTTAAACTCTTCTCATCCATTGGGGCTGTATCTCTGTACTGGCACAGCTTTGGACACACTGTTCCCTTTCCCTACAATGCCTACTTATTTCCCTTCTCCTTCCCCACCTTTTTGCTTCATTAACTCTTTTTTTCCTTTGGTATATAGTTAGGCATTCCTGACTCTTTTGCTTTTATTGTCATTTTATGCAGAATATTGTTAGCATAAACTTTCAACAACTGTTTTTCTATAATCTAATAATTTGTGTTGTTTGCCTCACTGTTCTGTAAAATTCTTGAAAGTAGCAGTTGTGATACCGTCATGGTATCACTATAAATCATTGTTTTCAAGAAAGCATCTGAAATAATAGACACCATTTATTTGTTATATGCATGACACTTGCTAGAATTTAACGTGTTATTTATAATCCTTACAACAACCCAATGAGGTAATACTATTATTATTATCCATATTTTATAGAGTGAGAGATTTAAGAGATTTAATAACATTTCTAAGGTATTCATTGTTAAGATTTGATTGGTTAGGATTCAGAAGGCCTCTTCCTTATACACTGATAGGACCTACTGCTACTCTTTCTGAAGATTAGCTTGCATTCTAACAGGATAAGCCTATAGTCAAAAAAATTCATATCTAACTGTGGCAATTTAGAAATAACTAAAGTGATTGAGGGAGAGTCCCCTGCCACATGGAAGTTCTCTTTAGATTTCTGAAATGAAGATACATTGTTAAGTACCCTATTTGTAAGCACACTTGAGTGTCTTTATTGAACTTTTTTCCATAATTTGGATGAGTGAGTAAAGATGTATATGTTTTAGACAGCTTTATTGACATGTAATAATGTATAGTAAATCGCACATGTTTCAAGTTTGCATTTTGATAAGTTTTGACACATATACAACCTTGAAATCATCACCACAGTCAAGATAATTAACATATCCCTCATTCCCCAGAGTTTCTCCATCTACTCCACTCTCCAGTTCTCAGGCAACCAGTGATCTGCTTTCTTTCATTGTACATTAGTTTACATATTCTAGAGCTTTATGTCTATGCAGTCATACAGTATGTGCTCTTTTTGGTCTGGCTTCTTTCACTCAGCAAAGTTATTTTGAGATTCATCCACATTGTATATATCAGTAGTTCTTTCTAAAGATGAACATTTGAATTGTATTTGTTATAGAAAGTAAATAATTATTTTCTTGTCCTCTGTTGTATCTTTAGAAAAAGTTTAGATGGGACTGATTGAAAATTCTGTTGAGCCTAAAGTCCCTTCTGGAACTTGTTTTGATGTGCTATGTACAAATTTGTTAACATTCCAATGGAGATATAAAAAATTTATATATCCTTCTGCAAGGATTTAAATGCATTTTCATTTTCAATTAGTAGCCTTTTAGTCCACCGTTAAGAGTTTAATGTAAAATCAAGCAGTTAAACCCACTTTGGGAGTATATTGTACTTTTGAAGACTTTCTTTACTACTCTGGGGGAACCCTCGGGGAAACCCTTCTGCTTGGTGTCATGTGAGAAGTGAATATCTCTGAAGTGGCTATCTCGGAACTTCACACTGGCATTAGCTATAGATATTAAGTGGTAAACTGCTAACCAATGTATATAATTTGAATTACTTGGGTGAACAATGTATAGGAGCTCAGTTAGATGGAAGAAAAAGGTGTCTTTACCACCCAATCTTGGATAATTATATTTTAACCTTGGGAGAGAAAACCTTTTAGTCTGCTGTTTTGAAAAAAATAAAAATAAAATGGTTAAAATCTATTATTATTGCTATGCTAATCTCACCTTCTCCTTTTTTACAATTTCAGGTGGGTATAACCCATACATAGAGATAACTGAACAACCCAGGCAGAGGGGAATGCGTTTTAGGTACAAATGTGAAGGGCGATCAGCAGGCAGCATTCCAGGGGAGCACAGCACAGACAACAACCGAACATACCCTTCTATTCAGGTAATCGACCTTTCTCCTCCGTGTGCCTCACTCTTGGTTGCTTCATTTTTTAGGTGTAGCAGTCAAATTAAAGGCCCAGTCTTTCCACGGTCTTATCTGTGGGCTTTTCTTTTTTTTTTTAATCGATCTGTACTAGATAAATGTCTAGCAGCATTTTTTTTAATAAATATAGTATGAGTTCTTTTTCCCTGCATGTAGCTATACATTATTTGTTTGTTGTTAATCTAAGTAGAGAAATTCACAGTGCTGGGTGTACATTGGCAGCTTTGGGATGATGATTCCTTTCATGGAACACAGAACTAATGAGGAAAGCATTGTCTCCTTCTAGCAGTGAGCAAAATTGTCCTGTACCGTAAAAACATGGATCTGGGAACTCAATTAGAATTCTTCTTCCTACAATCACTTGGCTATGGGAAAGGAGAATGAATATTTTTGCCTCTTTTTTCCTTACCTTTATTGCCTAGTCTTGATACTCTGGGTTGCATTGACCAATCTGAAATATAGTTATTTTTTAAATATCGTTTTTTCATATTAGCATAAGGTTTGAATGTAGTTTGTGATCCAGAATGACTTTGGTGATACACTGTTTATTTATAAAATATACTATGTTTATATTTGATATTAATACGCTGTATTTCATTTGATTTTTAATGAATTTTTAAAAGCTTTCAATGCCAATTAAAAACCTTAATGGCAGAGTGGATTTTGAAAAGTCATTTAACCTTTCAACAGCAGATCATAATTCACTGTTTTATAACTAGATTATCTGCAAGATTTATTCTATTGAACTTAAAAGGAATGCTAAAAAAAAAAAAGAAAGAAAGAAAAAGAAAATATAGTCTGTAAATAATGCCATGGTCTTTCCTGATGATCCATAGTGTGTGTGATTGGCAAATGCATAGTATATGTGGAGGGAGTAGCCCCCTCTTACACACATGGTAAAAATCAGTAATCAAAAGCAACACAGTGTTCCAGGGCCTAAGTGATCAAAATCAAAGCATGCGATAAAACTGATAAAAAAATAAAATAAAATAAAAAATAAAAGGAATGCTAAGTTATAGAATAAGGCAATGGCAAATTATGGAATTCCAGGCTCCTAATTTTCATCACATTTTTGGACAGCAATATGGATTATCTAAATCCTTTTATTTAAATGTTAAAATGAGAATAAAAGGTAAATAAGAAAACAGTTCTTCTAATCCTTTAAGAGCAATCGTTAACTCCTTTCCATAAGTCAACTTGTTCTATACATTCTTCAAACTATTTCTAAGATCTGTATTCTTACCATTCCAGTAGGTCCCAGACACTTTACAGTTTGAATTCTACATTAGCCTATCTTGCAGTTTTAAGTGGTTACCCTCTCTTTTATTCAGAAAGGCAATAAATACTTCCTGGTTAAGTTTAAATTCAAAATTATGGATTTTAGTGCCCTCATACCTATAAAGCTACCCATTCTTACTTAACCACCTTGCTCCCTTGTCTGCCCTACACTGGTTTTTGTATTCCCTGCTTTGTGCTTGCAGATTTGCTAGCTTCCAAACTAAACATTAGCTCCTCCCTATGCTCCGAATGTCCTTCCTTTCCCATGCTTAACTCTCCTCTTTTTTCTCATTGTTCTAGATATACTTATTATGGGAAAATTTAGTTTTGTGACCTCAACTTGATTTGTTGCCTATTATACAGTGAACACTTGGGATATGCTTACTGATTAACAAATATTTTTATGAAATGAAATGTCATATATTAAATACAATTTTCATATGTATTGGTGTGGTGTCATTTCTACTATGGCATAAGTATATACTTTGAAAAGATATTTATGATATGTCAGTGAATCTAAGAGCATGGCATTTAGTCACTTAACGTCTAACTATTTCCTTGTGCTCTGTGATAATATTTTGGTATAATTTTACTTGTTTTTAAAAGGGAAATAAATAAGCAGAATCAGATGATATCGCATACTGAAATTAGGGCAGAAAATAATATGCCAAGGAGCTGAGAGGTAGATACTTCCCCACTGGTTTTCTCTGGAAGGTTTCATCCAAACTGCAATTGCCAGCCAGTTGGACTTTATTTACCCAGTGCTAACTACATTATGTAAATTGAACTCTCATTTAGTATATCTGTTTTTAATGAAAAATATTTATGGATCATCTATTTAATTTCCTACCTTTTCAGATTATGAACTATTATGGAAAAGGAAAAGTGAGAATTACATTAGTAACAAAGAATGAGCCATACAAACCTCATCCTCATGATTTAGTAGGAAAAGACTGCAGAGATGGCTACTATGAAGCAGAATTTGGACAAGAACGCAGACCTTTATTGTAAGTATACAGTCACGGACATCTTCAGGAATAGGATAAGCAAAAATAATGTTATTTTTTAGTAGAGTAAACCTAATTCCTCATTCTATTTATGTTTAATGTACATTTAAATTTTCTTACTATTTGCATTAGAGGTACCCTTTTATTCTGAATTAGAATACATAGCTCATGATGGCAGTAGAAATACTTCTTTATTGTTACCTAAAGTAAACAAATTATGCTGTGATTTTTTTTTTTAGTTTGGACAATTTATGAAAGATTTTCTTTCTTAAATTTTTACTCTTTTCATTAATAGTTAACTTTAAAATTGTCAAATTTTAAGAAGATCGACTGGAAAACTGAAATTATTATTTAGAAAAGGGCAGGTTATAAAATTAACGTACAACAGAAGTTTTAGGATTTTTTAAAAAGTATATAATACTTACTGTTGGTGAGGCTGCCAGAGATAGGTAGGTCCATTCATCATGTTGGTGAGAGAGTAAATTAACAAATTCTTTCTGGTAGGCATTTTAACAACTATATAGCAGAAGTCTAAAAAATATGAATGTCTCTTAAACCAGCAATTCTACTTCTAGGAATTTATTCCTCAGGAAGACAATTAAGCATGTTCAGACACTTAGCTATGATGAAGTTCATTGCAGCTC
The DNA here is from genome assembly GCF_000151845.1 of Pteropus vampyrus. Classification (NCBI taxonomy): domain Eukaryota; kingdom Metazoa; phylum Chordata; class Mammalia; order Chiroptera; family Pteropodidae; genus Pteropus; species Pteropus vampyrus. Next base: position 458,092 of record NW_011888872.1, on the reverse strand, counting down.
TGTTTGTAATGGCAAAAAGTTTGAAGCAATCCAAATAATAAACAAAGGGGATTAGGATTAGTTAAATAGACTGACACATCCATGCAATGTACATCGATATAACCTTAAAAATAATATTGCAAATATCTTTGTGTAGAAAGATATTCACAATATGTTAGATAAATAACAGGTTTAAAACAATATGTGATTATCTTTTTGTTTAAAATAAAATGTGTACATACACATGGTAGTATGTATACTAAGGTATTAATAGTAATTGTCTCTGGGGAGATAGGGTTGTGGGGTTTCATGTTTTTCTTTTAACTTATGTTTACTTTATAACTCATTTTTTTTGTAATGAACATGTATAGCATTTAGGGAAAAATGAAAATAATTACAACAGGAAAAAATAGTAGCCTCCATATATATTAATAGTAACCATTTAGAAAATATGCTTTAAAATAGTCTTCTTATAGTAAGAACACAAAACATAAAATATCTAGTAATATAAACTTGGTAAGAACTGTTTCTATTTATATTATTTGACCTTCCAACAACATTTTATACCGTAGATCACTCCTTTCTTGAAAACAAACTCTCCTGCTTTCCTACTTTTCTGGCTTAGTCATAGTTCCCTTTCCATCTTAGTCATAGGCAGTTAAATTTTTGGACTACCTGAATTATGTCCAATAATGTCTCACTAGTGCCCTTCTTGGCTGTCCTGCCTCTGCCTCCAATCAGGGATCTCATTAAGGATCACACATAGTATTTCGTCGTCATGCTTATTTAATCTCCTTTAATTCAGAACAGTTTCCCAGCCTTTTCTGGTCTTTCATGACATTAATATTTTTGAAGAGTCTACGCTGTTGTTTTGAAGATCATTGTTCAATATGGATTAGTCTGAATGGTTGCTTATGATGATGTCCATGTTTCTATGAATAACATGAATGTATTTTCATATTAACATGAAACATTTTGGATAAGAAATCTACAGAGGTGATGCTCTATTGTTCTCAAAGTACCTCTTCAGGAGCCATGTGATATTAGTTTTTTACATTGATGATATTAATTGGCATTCAATTGTAAAGAAAATTTTTTCCTTTTTTTCCCCTCTCCATTTAAAAAACAAAAAATACCACTAGAGACCCGTAGATTCTTATATTCAATATTGACATTATTATTTTGATTTTCAAATTGACACAAATTTGACCAATGCAAGCCTCTTCAAACTATTTTCTGTGTCTTTTTGACATGCCCTTATCTTTCTTTGAACACTTATTTACTTTCTGACACAACAAAGTGTTTAAGACTTGTACTTTTCTTGCCCCAGCCCTGAAATCAAAAATCTTTCTAAGGATCCCTAGTTTCTTTTAGTGGGGAATGTGCTTAGTCTGGTTGCCTTTTTGACCTATTCTTTTAAATATCTCAAAAGAAACTCAAATAGAATATGCCCAAAGTCATGCTCTTACATGGGCATACCTCTTTCCTCTAAAAATTGATCTTCCAATGTACCTTATCTAATTGTTGCTATAAAAGCCCTAAACGTAGGTGTTATCTTTGACACCACTCACAGGTGTACACATTGAAATCACTAACAGGTACCTCCTAAATAGTTCTTGAATCTATCCATTTCTCTCAATGACTTCCATCACTATCACATTACTACCATTGAGGTCTAAATGCCAACTGACTGATTTTTCATCAACTCTTTTTATGCTTCTTCCTCCCCAATATGTCTTCCACTTTAGCCAAAGTGATCTTTTTTTTTTTAATTTAACTTAATTATTTTATTTATTTAGACAGAGTGATCTTTTTAAATACAAATCTGATTGTCACATCCCTGCTTAAAACTTTTCAATGGCTTTATGTGACTCTTGGAATAAGGACAGCATTCCTTATACAGCCCACGTGACCAACTTGTATTTTAAACCTTCTGTTATACTGTGTTCTCCTTCAACTCTGTACTCCAGTCACAGAAGCCTTCCTTTGGGTTCTTGTGCTCTGTGTTCTTCTGTAGGTACCTTTGCATGTTCTTTTCCTTCTGCCTGAAGTCTCCTTAGTCTCTTCTTCCCCTAGTTCATTTCTGTTCATCATTAAGTGTCACTTTCTACAAGAGAACTGATCAACTTTCTCTCATTATAGGGCTCCTGTGACATCACGTATATCTCCTTTATAAAAGTTGTCATGGTTTCAGTTTAGTATTTTGTGCATGTGTGATTACTTAGTGTCTGTTTCACTAGAGTAAAGATTAGCAAATTTTTTTCTATAAAGGACCAGATAGTAAATATTTAAGACTTTTCAGGCCATATGGTCTCTGTTACAACTTCTCAGTTCTGCTGTTGCAGCATGAAATTATTCTTGGGCAATATATGAACAAATCAGTTTAGCTTTGCTCTAGGAAAATTTTACTTAACCAGGAAGTGGGCCAGATTTGACACATGGGCCAACCCCTGTACGAGACTGTGAGCTCCATGAGGGGAAGGATTATATATCCCCATTACTTTCCAGAGTTTTTGTTGTATGGTAGAACTTGTTGAATGACTTTAAATGAATGAATAATTGATTCAAGTAATTTCTATGATCCTTGGTTTCCTCATGTCAGAATTTCAAAGTTCCTCACTACTTCTAATATTCTGTGACTAGGAGTCAAATATGATGATTCAGATGAATCAAAATCAAGTAGTATATAAATATATTAAAATAGAGGATTCTTTAAAAACTTTTGTCAAAGAAAAAGAGAACCAAGCTAAGAATCTTTCAAAGAAATGGAATACTTTTGAGGAAGAAGATTGTGGTTCAGGATTTCAAGAAAAGATTATGAGTTCAAGATTTGTTTTTTAATTATTGGAGACAGAGGAAAGAAATGTCAAAGATATTTTAGGTGCCAGCAGAATCACAAGTGTGAATGTGAAGAGGATGAACATATGACAGCATGAGCATGGAGAGGGGCACAGAAGACAGCAGCCTCCTGTGGCAAAGTGCCATGTGAAATTTGAACAAATAATTTATAATAATCAGTTTTGCTTCCTTATTCACACCCACCCAACTCTAATGATGTCATGGTTTTTCCATGTGGGAACAAGTATGACTGGTGGTGACAAGGGAGTTCCCCTAATCATCATCTGTACTACACATGCAAATTAGTAATATTTGTAGCTATTGAGAAGTTTTCCATAAATGACATTTTGAAACTTTCATTAAATATTATTGTTAGTATCAAACATCTTTCTAATTTTAAAAAATGCATTTCAGTGCTTTATGATGAGTGATTATTATAACTTCATATAATATAGCATAAAATATCCCACTGCTACTAACAATGAAGTTAGGGTTCAGAAATCAAATGTCTATGGAATGGAGTGGGTCAAGTATAAGAGGACTAGCAGGCACAGTAGCAAACTAGAAAGCCCTTGCATAAATAGGGTAGCAGATGCTCAGTTCTAGCCAGATGTTTATGTGCCACCCTACTGTTGCTAGACTTTTGAAATGTTCAAGAAGCCAGAAATCCAGACGTTTATATGCAGTTACCTGATTTTAAACGTTGGTAGCTTATGAACATTTTTTTAAATGTTGACAAAACTTTTATGGGCTCAGCAAAACATACCTGTGGGCCTCAGCCTGTGGGCATCTTTTTACAACTTTAGCTTGACTTGTCAAATACATCGATTTTATTGATTTGATAATGATTTTTTCTGGAGGTGAATTTTAGCTTTTTGGTGTTACTCTTCTGTTAATCTTCATTTACTTTGGTATATTTGACATAGGCATATTAGAAAGATGTAATTATAAAATGCTATATGCAAAAATTATGTAGTATATATTATTTGTAACAATTCTCTTAGAAATATAACCCCACTCCTTTTACCCTCACATCTCTATCTAAATGTATTTCATGCTTTACTATCTCCATTTGACAGTATAACTCTTCATTGTTGGATATACGCTTGCTACTTGCAGTATTCTTTAGTAAAAACCCCAGTTATGTGCCCTTGTGTTTAACTGTAATGCAGTTTGAAAGTTTTGTATTTTCCTTCTAGTTTTCAAAACTTGGGTATTCGATGTGTAAAGAAAAAAGAAGTAAAAGAAGCTATTATTTCAAGAATAAGGGCGGGAATCAATCCTTTCGAAGGTGAGTATGTTTGATATAATCATTTCTATTATTCGGATATTGACTCATTTGTGTCTTAAACCTGTGTTTTAAAAGCCACCTTAAATTCTGTGTTCACCTTCTACTTGTTGACTTATACCTATAGCTGAAGAATGAATTATATTTAAAATCTTTCACTGTTGAAAAAAAGGATTCTCATGCAGATAAGGCTTTCTTATATCAGTGGAGAATGTCATTATTTTCTATGAGAAAACCTCCTCAGAAATATTCTGATTCTCTTTGAATGTGGCCTTCCCTTTGCCACTCTAGCAGACAATATATACTCCCCTTTCTGAATGTTGAGCAAGCACTGTGGTTATAAGGTATTGGAGTGCATTTAACTCAAGAGCATATTCAGCAGTGAAACTTAAATGAATCTCAGTGTGGAAGAAGAATAGCCATAGTAGAAGCTATACAAAATATTTTCATATTATATTTGTTTATATGGATAGATATATAGTGTTTAGTGGATTTTGTTGGGGATGGCACTGTCTGGTGTAGCACCTGGCAACTATAAACACTGTATCTTGCTTTTATAGCTAAAGGACTACCAAGTTAAATGCTAACATCCTATACTGCAGTAATCTCCTGGTAACATCTTCTGCAGCTACCGAAATATGTATAATACAGGAATTGAACAACTATAAAATTTTCAAGAATAGATTTTTTTGTTATATCCTTATTTTGTTTATTTGTGTTTTTCCTTGATGTATAAAAATAATTTAAGAGGTATATGATAATTTAAGGAATATGCTTATTGACAAGTACTATATTTTTATGAACCATAAGGTCTGTATCTTTCTCTAGGTCTCTATTTTTTATACTATTTAGTATAATGCAGAAAGCAAAAGTCTCCTACTTCTTCAGTTTTGACTTGCCAGAGGAGACTACTATTAAGTTTGATGTATATTTTTCTAGAATTTCCTTTACAAATGTATAGCCATTTATACACATATTATATAAATGGACTCATACTAATTTCCTATTCGACGGCTTTTTTTTCACTCAGGACTAAACCTCTTTCCATGTTAGTACTTATAAATTTGTTATACTTTTTATTGTTTCGGTAGACCATAATCTTTTTCTCTAGTCATCTATTAATGAACATTTATTTTCATCTTATTACAAAAGCTCCACTGAATATGTACTTTGAACTCATTTGTGTGATTTTTTTCCTTAGGATAAATTTTCAGAAATTCCTAGGTCAGGAATGCTCATTTAAAATTTTGATTCATTGCTAGAGTAAAAGGCTAAACTTTTTAAAGAGTCCATCTAAGTCTAGTTGCAGAGTCAAATAGGGATGGTGTAGCGTAAAAGAAGATTATAAATGATAACTACCATTAAGTATTTTCTGTATGTCAAGGAGTAAATTTTAAGTGTTTTATGTGCGCAATTTTATTTTTCATTAACAACAGCACTGCTTCACAGAAGGGAAAACCAAAGGTTTGGTTACATATGTTTCCCAAGGCGGGTACAAGTGACAGAGCTGGAATTCAAATCCAGATCTCCTGACTCTAGTGGAAAAGGCATTAAAAAGGAAGATGCAGGAATCAAGAGGAAGTTTGGGGGGCTTATTTGGGGAGTGGGGGGAGTGTTTATTTTACCAATCCGGAACCAGGCATGATGTTAATAACAGACACTCATATAAGCACTTAGAATATTTCCTAGTATATAACAATTGCTTACATATTTTACTCCATTTAATTCTTTAACAACCTATGAGGTAGGTACTATTATTATCTCCATTTTATAAATAAGGAAATGAAAACATAGAAAATATAAGTAATTTGCTAAAGATCTTATAGCTGGTAAGTGGTGGAGCTAGAATTTGGACACAGTCTGGCTTCTAGCTTCATGGTCTTATCTCTCCTATGTTACCTAGAATACAGATTTGGGGAAGAAATAATCCTGCCATTTGACCTTTCACAGTATTTGTGTTTTCTGTCATTCAGTTGTTAGTTTTTTTTAACATCTGTTCCTTCCCCTACCTCTTTTACTATCTCCCTCCTTTAGGAACTGATCTTATAATTTGAGTTGCAGTAGTTTTTCCTCTCATTAGAATAATCTTCCAGGAACAGTGCTTTCGTATATTATTGTGATTAAAAAGTTGAAGTGGCTTCCTTAGTTTAAAAATGGCCTTGAATTCAAAGTCTTCCACATATAACTTCAATAGATTTTTCATACCTCAGTCCATTTTCTCCATTTTTCTCACTACCATTGTAGGAATGTAAGCTTACATCATTTTTAGCCTGGACCATTGTTGATAACCTTTTAACTTGTGTTCCTGCGTCTATTCTTGATCACCCTCCAAGCAGTTTATGCACTCTGCATCCAAACAGTGTCTTCCAAAATCATTATGAATCATTTCAGAACTCTGTCATCCTTCAGTTGGCTCCAGATAATCTTCAGCAGTGGTTCTCAATTTGAATGTGCATAGGAATTCCTTAGTACATTATTAATAATGTGGATTCCAGGCTACATTCTCACTAATTTGATAGGTCTGGTATGGGGCTTGCAGCTCTACATTTTAACAAGCACCTAGATCCATGTTTCTTATTTGACTGTGACTCAGACTAGGAAATAGATTTTATTCCTCTGTTCAATACATACACATAAACACAAAGATAAAAAACCAATACTCTTACTATATGCAGTATACTCTGTTCTATTCCATAGTTTTCTATTTTTTTCTTTTCTTTTTTTTTTATGAAAATGCTTAGCCAACCCACTAAATTAATTTTATAACCAATGAATCCCAAACTACAATTTGAAAATCTCTGCCCTATGTGATTCTGATGCAAGTGATCCATGGACCATACTTTAAGAAACTCTGATCTACTTGCCGAATTCAACTTCTCAAGCATGGCATTCAAAGCCCTTCATAATCTGATCCTTGTTTTCTATTTCAATTTTATCTCCATCTTTCATCCTCTGCTTCAACTTACTATCTCCCCTTGCCCTAACATAGAGTGCACACATGCACGCTTTGTTTTTGCCATCTGAACTATTTGCCATGTTAGAAGAACCATAGTCTTTCTTGCCACTGTGCCTTTATACATGCATTTCCCTTGCATGGAGTGCCCTGATCTACTTAGTGAATTATTCCTGCTCAGGTTTCAAGGTTAATGGTCGCCTCTTTCAAGCTTTCCTTGACCTTTCCAAACAGAGTGAAGTATTCTCTCTGTTTTCCGAAAATGCTGTACATATTTCTCATATGATTTGCTCTAACTTTGTTTACTCTGACTTTGTTTACATGTTTCTTCTTCACTAAATCGTGAGACTCTGGAGGGCAGGGACTGTCCTATATGCATCTCTGGCACTTAGCTCATGTCTGGCACATGGTAGAGGCTTAATGAAAAATTTTTGAAAGAATAAATGAACAAACGAATGAATGAACATACCTTGTTTGTACTTGTCTACCAGAAATATTCAGGTTGTTTTCCTTACCTGAAATGTCCTGAAAGCCTTCTTAGTTCTTTCATCCCAGGGCAATATCTTCTTAATTATACTATTCACTCACTCGTGAAAAGCCTAGTGACATCTATTGGATTATTTAATTCTTCAGCATTTGTCTTCTGAGATGAATTTCATGTTCATTATGGACAGGGACTATAATGGAACTTGTTTATATTTCACTTTGGCACCTAAACAATGTATTCTTATTACTGTTATATTAAATATCTATCTTCACAACTAAATGCCTTGAGGCAATGAGTTTCCTACCTATATACAATAGGATACCCATCTTAACTACTTATATGTTCATTTATTCTACAGATTTTTACCCCATTATTGCTTATAGTCCTAGATTGTTATAGGTTCTTGGGATAAGTCAATGAATAAAACAGAAAGAAATTCCTGCCTTTGAAGAGCTTATATTTTACTAGAAAGAGACCAACAATTAACAAATTTACTAAATAAGTATATTACGTAATTTATTAGACAATGAAAATGCTAAGGAAGGGAAAAAACAATGTAAGGATCTGGGGATCTGTAGTTAGGGAATACCAGTCATATAGAATACCAGTCATCTTCTATGAAAAATTGTAAAAATTTGGCCTAGGATGTTATCTCCCTTCAGAAGAGTTTCTTGTGGTAAGTGGCTAGTCACACTAGCAATCCCAGATCACCTAAAATCAGTGAAGGATTTAGGTTATTTGAAACTAGGCTTTCATCCCTGTGAGGTCAGGTATGACCTGACCAGTTCACCCTTACTCCTAGGGTACAGCTCCTCTGGGGCCCCAACCAAAGCAATAGGCATTGATTAGATTCTCTATCATTGGACGGCCCCTTTATATTTACCCTATAGTCTTTTGGAGAGCTCATCTCAAACTTCTCATCCTCTTATCTACTACCTCTTATAAAATTGGCAGGCTATATCTGGAAAAAAGAGCCTTCTTGTTCTGAACTTACCTCCCTGAGTTTTTGTGATACCATGATTTATAATAAATACTATGTGTTTCGTCTTCAGCCCCATTTCTAGCATGGAGCTGGTAAAAAACCCTTGGAATTTGCAAAGTGATAAGAGTGAAAAAGGCGAAAAGAGTGTCTTCTGTTTTCATAACAAGCCCCTTTCAGCTACATCTGAGTTTGTTAATGAGATGACTTGGAAAACCCACAAAGATGAGGGGCTCTGGTTGCTGGAGGAACCAACCACATTATTAGAGAGTTGGAACTTTCAACCTCAGAAAAGGGCGGGGCTGGAGGTTGAATTAATCACCCGTGTCCAATAATTTAATTAATCATCTCATAAAATGAAGCCTCCATAAAAATCTTCACTGAAGGGGTTCAGAGAGCTTCTGGGTTGGTGAACATGCTGGGAGGGTGACATTCCTAGAGAATGTGTGAGAGCTCAGTGCCACTTCTACATACCTTTTCTTACGCATCTTTTCTATCTGGCTGTTTCCTGTATTGTTTCCTTTTATAATAAACTGATAATTCAGTATATAAAATGTTTTCCTGAGTTCTGTGAGGATTCTAACAAGTTATCAAACCCAAGGAGTGGGTTATGGAACCTTCAATTTATAGGCATTCAGTCAGAAGTATAGGTGACAACCTGGACTTGTGATTGATGTCTTAAGTGTGTGTGGGGAGGAACAGTCTTGTGGGATTGAGCCCTTACATGTGGGATCTGGGCTAACCCCAGGTGGTTAGTGTCAGAGTTGAGTTAAATTGTAGGACACCCAGTTGGTGTCCTGAGAGTTGGAGAATTGCTATGTATGAAAAAGCATACACATCAGAAGTGTTGGTGAGTAGCGAGTAGAGAGAAATAGAAATGTTTTTCTTAGAGTTTCTTTCATCCTTATCTTGGCCCCATGATTCTTCACGATCTTAGTAGTTTTCTGATGCCTTTAGAAGATTTTGGTTTCGTATTTTGTGTACCTTTTTTACTTCTTATGGTAGAGTTGGTCCCACTTACATATGGGACTTTGCCATTACCAAAAGTAGAAACTCCCTTTGTTGATTTATACTTTACAGTTTTCTTCAGCAACTTATGAAATGTCTAAATATTTGGTTGTTCAAATGCCTTTTCTTAATTCTTCAGTTAGGAAATGTTTAACGGATATTTATTATATGTAAGCTACTGTGTTCCATACTTAACGGAAATGCAAAGATGCATCTGACACCCATTCTGCCTTCATGAAACTTAGCCTAATAGGGTAGAAGAGGCATGCATAGAGGATAAACATGTAAGATTAAAAAAAAAACTTTAAGTGTGTAAGAGAGGTATATAGGTCAAGTGCTGCACTGACTTAGGGGAGATATTCTTTCTATTTCAAAGGATGAGGCTAGGCTTTGTAGAAAAGAAGAAACTGTGAGCTGGGTTTTTATCTTCACACTGAATCCTGCTTTGCGTAAAAACAGGTATCAGTCATGATTCCTTCTGGTCAGTGATTTTTAAGCATGTTGTGCAACAATGTAATTCTGATGCATATGGTAACTGTATTACCATACATTGAGAAAATTCAAGATAAAATGCAATAAAAATTGATTTTTGGAGACCCAGATAGAATTTTTATTTTTAATGGAACAATTATATGACTAAATGTTTTTAAACATTGGTATATTAACCAGTTTAGTTTTCTTTTATATGCTATTTTAAGAGATTTTAAATAAACTTTTATTGAGGTCTAATTTATATACAATTAGATCCACCCAAACATAGATGCCCATGAAACACCACCACAGTCCAGATAAGGAACGTTTTCACTACTGCCACAACCACCCCCAAATTTCCTCTGTCCCCTTCTCAGTCAATTCTCCCTTCTCTGGCCCCAGTCAGCTATTAATTTGCCTTTTGTCACCAATTAATCTTTTCTAGAATTTTATATAAATGGAAGCATACTACATATTTTATATCTGGTTCTTTTTACTCAGAATGTTTTTGAGATACATTCATCATGATGGTGTATATATCCATAGTTCTTTTCTATTACATGGCTATCACAATTTATCATTTACATAGGTTTGTTTTAAAATTTGTCAGGAATATGTAGCTACTAATTTATTTTGTGTGTGTGTTGGTTGCTCACCTTTGGAACTGAGAAACATTAATGTCTTTAACTCAAATTTATAATGCTATAAAAAAATTGATTTTGAAGAAGTAAACCTCTCGTTGCCTACATAATTGTGCCATTAGAGTATGCCGCTGTGATACAGGTGCTCGTATCATAACATTTTGACCTCCTAGTTGTACAAATATGTTCTTATAGACTCCTTCACATGCTAAGTTTAAGAATGCTGACTATGGGAGGTGGGGCCTGGTTAGTAGTTGGATAGAAGACCACCTAGGAATGCCAGGTGCTGTAGGTGTTAAAAAAAAAAAAAAGAATACTGATGATGGGATAATTTTAGATCTTGTGGTAGCTGAGACTATGAATGTAATTTAAAAACAAAATTACTTTGTAGTTTTTAGTTATTGTCTGTAAAACTACAAAGTTTGGGTTTTAGCTTTTCAAATTTAGTATTTCAAATTTTAATACTTATTGACAAATAAAAATTTCTATGTAATTTAATATGTATATTTCATGCTTTGCAAATAATGGCTGTGTTACCATTTATTACTACAGCTTATGGTAGGTATTCTTTGAAAAGGCAGTAATATTTTCCTTTGGACCTGGATTTCTTTCCAAATATCAATTTAACAAACTCATTATATTATATTCTTTGATAAAGAATGGGTTTTTATATTTTTTTATAACTATAAAATTTTCCTGCTGTGGGATTTGTCTTTTTTTAAAGCATACCAAATTTGCATGTAAAATTTCTTATGGAAACTAACTACTTTATATCATCTAGTATCCTCTTGGTATTTAATCCCTAAAATATTGATCTAAATTTTAGTAGATATCTCTTTTGTCATTTTTATGTAAAACATATGTAAAATTTTCTAATAGAGTTCAGTTTTTAAGAGCATAGGCTCTAGATTCAATGACCTGAGTTTGAATTCCTAATCTATCACTTCTTAGCTGTGAAGCTTTGAACAAGTAATTTCATCTCCTTAAAATCAGTTCCTCATCTGTAAAACGAAGATGATAGTCATTCTTGTACAGGCAGAGTTCTTAGACTGGACTAAATACATTCTTGCTGAATTAATCAATGAATGCTTATTCTCTGTTGTATATAACCTGCAACCATTTTGTATAAATTTGGTATTAATGTCATTTGGGATTCTGCTCTAAATTCTTGGTAACTGGGATAGTTACTTCCTGACCATGGCCGTAACTTAATGAATACTGTTAGGTAGTGACTACATGATATACTAATGATAAAAGGCATTCTTGAGATTGTGTACCATTATATTTTTGTCAGTGCAGATTTGAATGCTACTCAAGGTTATTGGATATATTGGGCAGGGAGGAGGAGGACCTACCAGGATTTTAGGTCTATGTGAATATTCTACATTCCTTTTTTTTTTTTTTTTTTTATGTGAATATTCTACATTCCTTTTTTTTTTTTTTTTTTAATGCCCCATTCTCCCTGAAACCACAGCTACTTGACACTGAAGATTATATTTTTGTCAGTGCAGATTTGAATGCTACTCAAGGTTATTGGATATATTGGGCAGGGAGGAGGAGGACCTACCAGGATTTTAGGTCTATG